>NC_092333.1:701296666-701599696 GCF_046630445.1 Rutidosis leptorrhynchoides | reverse complement strand
CTCCCAGTTCTAGATCATGCGTCGTATAATTCCGCTCGTGAATCTTTAATTGTCGGGATGCGTATGCAATAACTTTCTTCCGTTGCATAAGAACGCAACCAAAACCTTGTCGCGAAGCGTCACAATATATTTCAAAATCATCGTTCCCTTCTGGTAACGATAAAATAGGCGCCGTAGTCAACTTCTTTTTCAGTAATTGAAATGCACTCTCCTGCTCAGAAGTCCATTCATATTTCTTCCCTTTTTGCATTAACGCTGTCAACGGCTTAGCTATTCGGGAAAAATCTTGAATAAACCTTCTATAATAACCGACTAAACCCAAAAATTGGCGTATCTGCATTGGTGTCTTAGGAGTCTCCCATTTTTCAATGGCTTCAATTTTTGCTGGATCAACCTGAATTCCTTTGCTACTAACAACGTGGCCAAGAAATTGCACTTCTTTCAACCAGAAAGCACATTTAGAAAATTTAGCATATAGCTGTTCTTTTCTCAATAACTCTAATATCAACCTTAAATGCTGTTCATGCTCTTGCTCACTCTTGGAATAGATAAGAATATCATCAATGAAAACGATAACAAACTTATCTAAATATGGACTACAAACTCGATTCATGAGGTCCATGAATACAGCTGGCGCATTCGTCAATCCAAACGGCATGACCAAAAATTCGTAATGACCGTAGCGTGTCCGAAAAGCAGTTTTCGGTATATCTTCTTCTTTGACACGTAATTGATGATAACCCGATCTTAGGTCAATTTTCGAGTACACACATGATCCTTGGAGTTGATCAAATAAGTCGTCAATTCTCGGTAGTGGATACCGATTCTTGATAGTTAACTTATTTAATTCACGATAATCTATACACATTCGGAAAGATCCGTCTTTTTTCTTGACGAATAAAATTGGAGCTCCCCACGGTGAAGTACTTGGTCGTATGAATCCACGGTCTAGTAATTCTTTTAACTGACTTTGAAGTTCTTTTAATTCGGACGGTGCAAGTCTATATGGAGCACGAGCCACTGGTGCAGCTCCTGGTACTAACTCTATTTGAAATTCTACAGATCTAAATGGAGGTAATCCCGGCAACTCTTCCGGAAATACTTCAGGAAAATCTCTTGCCACAGGCACGTCATTGATGCACTTCTCTTTTTCTTTCTTTTCGACTTTATTAACATGTGCTAAGATAGCATAGCACCCTTTCTTCAAGCACTTTTGAGCTTTCAAATAACTAATGAGTTTTAGCTTTGAGTTACCCTTCTCTCCATAAATCATTACGGGCGTTTTATTCTTACGAGGAATGCGAATTGCCTTCTTGGCACACACAACTTCAGCTCCTATTTTGGACATCCAGTCCATGCCGACTATTACATCAAAACTTCCTAATTCTATGGGTATTAAGTCAATTTTAAACGTTTCTCTGGCTAAATTTATTTTACAATCACGACAAATTTTATCGGCTTTAATTAGTTTACCATTAGCTAACTCAATCATGTACTTAGCATCTAGAGGTAATGATGAACAACTCAATTTAGCATGAAAGTCTCTACACACGTAACTTCTATCAGCACCAGTATCAAATATAATAGATGCGGATAAGTTATTAATGGTAAACCTACCCGTAACAAGCTCCGGGTCTTCACACACCTCTCTAGCATTAATAACAAATGCTCTCCCTCGTGCAGGTCCGATATTCTTCTCTGGATTCGGGCACTGGCTCTTATAGTGACCTTGTTTTCCACACCTAAAACAAGTAATGGTAGCCAAAGCAGTTCTATTTGCATTGGTGGCAGGAGTCTTGGTACCATTTGTATTTGTAACGAGAGCCCTACAATCTTCAGCAAGATGACCCTTTCGATTACATTTGTTGCATACCACATTACAGTAACCAGAGTGATGTTTGTGGCATCGGTTGCATAAAGGATTTTGTCCTTTATAACCAAAGCTTAAACCACTACCCGCACCTTGCATGTTTTCTTGTTTCTTAAAAGATTGCTGTTGGTTACCTCGATCATAATTTCCATTCCACTTTCTTTTGTTACCTGATACCTTCACATCAGTATTGGATACTTTCTTATCCATGATGACCTGATCCATTAGCTCGTTTGCCATAGTTATAGCTTCATGAATCGTCTTAGGTTTCGATGCTGTAACATTTGCCTTGACCTTTTTGGGCAAACCATCTTTGTACATTTCAATCTTCCGTTCTTCGGTTGGAACCAATTCAGGACATAGCAAAACTAATTCCATGAATCGCTGATTGTAGTTGGTGATTTCAGTACCAATAACCTTCAGACTTCGTAACTCATCTTCCAACTTCCTAACCTCGTTCCTTGGACAATATTCGTTGATTAACATTGTTTTGAATTCTTCCCACGGAGTATCATAAGCTACATCTCCTCCTACAGCCTTCACATAATTTTTCCACCATGTGAGTGCACTATCTTGTAAAGTGCACGATGCATACTTGGTCATGTCCTTTTCAACACAACCACTGATTTTAAACACAGTCTCCATCTTTTCTATCCACCGGGTTAAACCGATCGGTCCTTCTGTTCCACTGAATGATGAGGGCTTGCAAGCTTGAAAAGTTTTGTAAGTGCACCCCACACGAGGATTTGGGTTAACTGCAGCACCTCTTGCAGCCTCGACCCATAACATTCTGTCGTTCACTCGCTGATTGATGAGTTCCTGGATTTCTTGTTCCGTCATTCGGTTCAATCGCGCCATATTCTTCTATAAGAATGAAAAGAAAATAATTATTCACATGGAATATTATAGATGTAGTGTATATTTACAGTACATTATAGCTTATTAATAATATGAACCAGGTATTATTATAAAAGCCTTTTCTTCTTATTAGCGTTTTATAATTATATCTAGGGTAGTACCTACCCGTTAATGTCCATACTTAATAGCTTAGTACAGAATCAATTACTACCATCTAAATAATACTTAACCATGGAAAATTATTGCATTTCACACTTCACTATTTTACATATGATTATCTTACATCGAACTTTAAACAACCACACTAATAATATTACACAAAAAACATTATATGATCCCATGGTTTAATACGGCAGCGCATCGTTTGGTCTATTTTCTAGGACGTTTAGGTTCAAAGAATCGCTTAACGCTTATCCTGGCTGTCTGCCTATATTTTGGCTGTGGGACTGAAGAACTGGATGCCGGGATAGAACGAATAGGAATAGCGGGAATAGGGGTGGTAGTGTCTAGTGGAGTTGGTGCCACATCATCCTTATTAAACTCAGGATTTGAATTTTCTAATTCATTAGCCTTTCGTTTCTTTCCTAGTTCGAACTCTTCTTTTGTAATTTCCTGTATTTCTTCCTCGGGTTCACTTTCCCCCTCGGGTTCACTTTCCTCCTCGGGTTCACTTTCCTCCTCGGGTTCACTTTCCTCCTCGGGTTCACTTTCCGGGTTCTCTATAGTCGGTTCATCCGGAATTTGTGAGTCTTCCCCAAAGATATTATTTTCGTCATCGGATAGGTTAATGACTGGAACACCATCTGAAGATTCTGGTTCGGAGTCGCTGAATGTGATAACAAGTTTTGAGCCCGACATCTATCACACAACAACTAACCCATTAGTACTACATAATATTTACATATAAATTTTAACCAACAATGATAAGCAATGGTTTTTAAATCAGACCCGGTCAAAGTCCAGACTTACTAATGTATCCTAACGACTTATCAGTTACACACACTAATGCAAACCTGGTTCGCTAAGACCACCGCTCTGATACCACATGTCATAACCCGTCCTTAACCATAAGAACGTGTTAGATAACGTATGATTTCATTGCGAGGTATTGACCTCTATATGCGACATTTTTAAAAGAAAAACTGCATATATTATACATTACAAACCATGATCCTTATTTTTGATACAAGCTTTGGACAAAATAAAGATGATTATCGTTTAGCGATAATCTTCGACTTACAAACTTTACAAATGATAATAACAACCCGATTTCTAGCATATTTTACAACACAAGTTCTTGGATATGCAGTTTTGTTTTTGACACATATATGCGTACGCAAGATCTTGCTCAAATTCAACATAATGCAGCGGAAGCTTCTAATTATCACCTGAGAATAAACATGTTTAAAACGTCAACATAAAGTTGGTGAGATATAGGTTTAGTACCGGCAGCAATATATATATATATATAGACCACAAGATTTCATATATAAACATTTTCATAAAAATATTCTAAGTGGTTGAGCACTTGGTAACCATACTTAACATTTAATCATGTCGCATATTCTCTTTAATATGAAATCTTACTACACCGTACCAAGTGTAGTCACAAAACGAAGTACTGTGCAACCGTTGAATACTGGTCGTCCAGTCCGGTTGGGGTTGTCAGGCCCGATAGATCTATCAACAGGATTCGCGTTTACAATACCGCTGTAAATATTAGTTACCAAGCTACAGGGAAGTATGCCAGTGGTACAACTCAACGTAGAATATATTTTCAGTTACTTGTGTCCATAACGTAAAATATAAAATACATGTATTCTCATCCCGAAATATTTAGAGTTTAAAAGTGGGACTATATACTCACTTTCGTCTTGAAGATATATATAATTTGACTTGGTCTCCGGTTGATATCACGAACCTATCCATATATAATATATCAATACATTTTCTTTTTAAACAAACGTCACATATATATACTTGTTATACTTTTAATACTTTTAATAATTCCTTAGTCCGTAGTTAGCAGTTCGTTGTTAGTAATTCAATTTTAATGGTTCATTTTTAGATGTTTAATATACCCGCAATGAAATAAATAAAACCCCCAACGAAATAAATAAAACCCCATCGTATATGTATTGGTCGAGATTAATCTTGACCCATGGTACCGGTGTTGTCAAATGACGTGTTGCGTACATAAAGTACCGGTGTTGTCAAATGACGTGTTGCGTACAATCATGAGATCTTATGATTAATCTTCTCGTATTGTTTACGGGTGATCCTGAACCATATAAAATTAAATTATGAGTACATATATATAAAATATCATGTTATTTTAAAAAGATGTGATTTATTTAATTTTCTCCAATTATTTTCGTAGCTAAACTAGTCTTAGATATCCGATCTCGTTTTGGTCATAGTTTCTTCGTTACAACTCCGTTTTCGTTGATTCAACTTGCCACTTCCTTGGATCGAGTCCCTCTTTAAGACTATGAACTGTAAATACCTTAGTTTGTATTCGAAATCACAGGTCATAGGTCAAACTTTAGTGAAACTTATGAAGTTAATCATTTTCCATCATGTAAACAACCTTAAATGATTATTTTTCTAAAAATACTTATACTTTGAGTTAAATCATGAAATTTTTATGTGTTATCATATTTATAGTAAAAATCATTTTTCCAGAAAATAAACCTCCAATTCAAAGTTTAAGATGGTTTTTAATTATCCAACCCAAAACAGCCCCCGGTTGCACTCCGATGTCGTAAATTCAGTTTTTAAGGTGTTCTTTGAAAAACCAAGTTATACCTTGTTAAATTAGCATATATTTAAGATATATTACAGGTCTTGAAGTATTTTAAAAGTTAAGTTAGAAGGATCTATTTAGTTTGCAAACAAGTTTGAAAACTTTCAAACTATGTTCTTGTTGTTAAACTTTTATACCACAAAATAAGATAGCTATATATATATGAATCGAATAAGGTTATGAACATAGATTCTACCTCAAGTTCCTTGGACAAGGTTGCTGTAAAAGAGGAGTAAGAACCTAGAACCAAAAGGGTGATGGAAGTGGATGAAAGATTGGAAGTAAGTTGGTGTTCTTGGAAGGATTTCTTGAAGTGTTTTTGTAAGGTTTTCTTATGAGGTTTAAGTGTTGTTTTTGAAGCTAAATGATGGGGAAAATGCTTGGAGATGATCAAGTATGAAGTTAAGAGTATTTTGAGAGAGAAATGGAAGTGTAAGTATGAGAAAATGGGGTGAAGAAATGGTGTGCATGCATAAAAACGTTTTTAGGTTATAAAGGAAAAAAAAGATACCTAACTTTGTTTTCTTGCTAAATAATTCATGCTACTTGACAAATGGTTGGTTCCACATGTTTCTTAATCATTTAAGGCTGCTAAGGAGCAGATTTTTATTGGTATATACCAATAGTAAATACATCTAGAAGCTGCGTATGATACGGGTACATATACCCTAGGTATACGTATAGAAATCTTTGAGAAAACGGAACGAGGATTCAAATATAGCTATCTTTTGTAAATATACTTATATTGTTTTATGTATGTAAGCCCTTTAAAAGTGATTAAATACATTACTTATACGATATATGTATAAACATTATAGGTTATAAGTATTTAAGTCAAATAACGTTACGTATGGTTATCGTTTTGAAAACTTAAGTTAGTAGTTTCAAAATATACTTATAACTTATTGTTATTAATACAAAATGAGATATTAAAACATTCTTAGATCATGTTAAATATGTATATATACATATATATACACAAACATATAATTTCATATATTGTATAGTTCGTGATATCATCGGTCAAACTAGACGGTCAAACGTTGTGTAAAACTCTTTTCGAAAACATAAGTCTGAACAATTTGGATTGCTTATCATGTTGGTAAGGTTTAATTTATGTAAATATTAATCTTATAAGTATAGAACGATCGAAAAAGTGCGGGTCGTTACACTTAAAATATTGGGTTGTCTATCCATTTTGTGTTTTTATACTGTAAAATAGACAAGAGTTAGATTCATAAAAATAAATACTTATTAATACAAGCAATTTTTACATATATCATAAAGCATAAGCACACTATATTACATATATTACACCACACGAATACAACTATCTTATTCCGACTCGCTCGTTTCTTCTTGTTCGGTTTTGGTTCATTTTTCCAAGTTTCTAGGGATATATGATGTTCCCCTAATACGAGCCGTCGTTGTCCACATTGGTTTAGAAAAACCTGGTGGTTTAGAGGTTCCCGGGTCATTGTTACAACTTAAGGACTTCGGGGGTTGACGATACATATAAAGTTCATCGGAGTTGGAATTAGATTTCTCTATTTTTATGCCCTTTCCCTTATTATTTTCTTTTGCCTTTTTAAATTCAGTTGGGGTAATTTCTATAACATCATCGGAATTCTCGTCGGAATCCGATTCATCGGAGAATTGGTAATCCTCCCAATATTTTGCTTCCTTGGCGGAAACACCATTGACCATAATTAACCTTGGTCGGTTGGTTGAGGATTCTCTTTTACTTAACCGTTTTATTATTTCCCCCACCGGTTCTATTTCTTCTTCCGGTTCCGATTCTTCTTCCGGTTCCGATTCTTCTTCCGGTTCCGACTCTTCTTCCGGTTCCTCTTCGGGAACTTGTGAATCAGTCCACGAATCATTCCAATTTACATTTGACTCTTCATTATTATTAGGTTAGTCAATGGGACTTGTTCTAGAGGTAGACATCTATCACATAATATCAAACACGTTAAGAGATTAATATATCACATAATATTCATATGTTAAAAATATATAGTTTCCAACAAAAATGTTAAGCAATCATTTTTAAAGAAAACACGGTCGAAGTCCAGACTCACTAATGCATCCTAACAAACTCGATAAGACACACTAATGCAAATTTTTTGGTTCTCTAAGACCAACGCTCGGATACCAACTGAAATGTCCCGTTCTTATTGATTAAAAACGTTCCATATTAATTGATTTCGTTGCGAGGTTTTGACCTCTATATGAGACGTTTTTCAAAGACTGCATTCATTTTTAAAACAAACCATAACCTTTATTTCATAAATAAAGGTTTAAAAAGCTTTACGTAGATTATCAAATAATGATAATCTAAAATATCCTATTTACACACGACCATTACATAATGGTTTACAATACAAATATGTTACACCGAAATCAGTTTCTTGAATGCAGTTTTTACACAATATCATACAAACATGGACTCCAAATCTTGTCCTTATTTTAGTATGCAACAGCGGAAGCTCTTAGTATTCACCTGAGAATAAACATGCTTTAAACGTCAACAAAAATGTTGGTGAGTTATAGGTTTAAACTATAAGTATCAAATCGTAATAATAGACCACAAGATTTCATATTTCAATACACATCCCATACATAGAGATAAAAATCATTCATATGGTGAACACCTGGTAACCGACATTAACAAGATGCATATATAAGAATATCCCCATCATTCCGGGACACCCTTCGGATATGATATAAAATTCGAAGTACTAAAGCATCCGGTACTTTGGATGGGGTTTGTTAGGCCCAATAGATCTATCTTTAGGATTCGCGTCAATTAGGGTGTCTGTTCCCTAATTCTTAGATTACCAGACTTAATAAAAAGGGGCATATTCGATTTCGATAATTCAACCATAGAATGTAGTTTCACGTACTTGTGTCTATTTTGTAAATCATTTATAAAACCTGCATGTATTCTCATCCCAAAAATATTAGATTTTAAAAGTGGGACTATAACTCACTTTCACAGATTTTTACTTCGTCGGGAAGTAAAACTTGGCCACTGGTTGATTCACGAACCTATAACAATATATACATATATATCAAAGTATGTTTAAAATATATTTACAACACTTTTAATATATTTTGCTGTTTTAAGTTTATTAAGTCAGCTGTCCTCGTTAGTAACCTACAACTAGTTGTCCACAGTTAGATGTACAGAAATAAATCGATAAATATTATCTTGAATCAATCCACGACCCAGTGTATACGTATCTTAGTATTGATCACAACTCAAACTATATATATTTTGGAATCAACCTCAACCCTGTATAGCTAACTCCAACATTCACATATAGAGTGTCTATGGTTGTTCCGAAATATATATAGATGTGTCGACATGATAGGTCAAAACATTGTATACGTGTCTATGGTATCTCAAGATTACATAATATACAATACAAGTTGATTAAGTTATGTTTGGAATAGATTTGTTACCAATTTTCACGTAGCTAAAATGAGAAAAATTATCCAATCTTGTTTTACCCATAACTTCTTCATTTTAAATCCGTTTTGAGTGAATCAAATTGCTATGGTTTCATATTGAACTCTATTTTATGAATCTAAACAGAAAAAGTATAGGTTTATAGTCGGAAAAATAAGTTACAAGTCGTTTTTGTAAAGGTAGTCATTTCAGTCGAAAGAACGACGTCTAGATGACCATTTTAGAAAACATACTTCCACTTTGAGTTTAACCATAATTTTTGGATATAGTTTCATGTTCATAATAAAAATCATTTTCTCAGAATAACAACTTTTAAATCAAAGTTTATCATAGTTTTTAATTAACTAACCCAAAACTGCCCGCGGTGTTACTACGACGGCGTAAATCCGGTTTTACGGTGTTTTTCGTGTTTCCAGGTTTTAAATCATTAAGTTAGCATATCATATAGATATAGAACATGTGTGTAGTTAATTTTAAAAGTCAAGTTAGAAGGATTAACTTTTGTTTGCGAACAAGTTTAGAATTAACTAAACTATGTTCTAGTGATTACGAGTTTAAACCTTCGAATAAGATAGTTTTATATATATGAATCGAATGATGTTATGAACATCATTACTACCTCAAGTTTAGTAAGTAAACCTACTGGAAGTGACAAGAAATGATCTAGCTTTAAAGGATCTTGGATGGCTTGAAAGTTCTTGAAGTAGGATCATGACACAAAAACAAGTTCAAGTAAGATTTTTACTCGAATTAAGATAGTTTATAGTTATAGAAATTGAATCAAAGTTTGAATATGAATATTACCTTGAATAAGAAAGATAACCTACTGTATATAACAAAGGTTTCTTGATCTTAGATGATTACTTGGAATGGATTAGAAAGCTTGGAAGTAAATTAGTAAACTTGAAGGGATTTTTGAAGTGTTCTTGAAGTGTTCTTCCTATGATGATTATAGCTTGATTCTTGAAGTGATTTTTAATGAAGATGATGATTAACTACTGGAAAAATACGTTCATAATAGTGTGTGTGCGTGTTGAGAGAGAATTAGAAAGAGAATTGGAAGTGAAATGGAGTGAATGATGAGTGGTAATTGGTGAGTGGTGAGTGGGGTTAAAAGGAGTTCTAGTTAGTTGACTAGCTCATGGTAGAAGTTAAAATTGATTAGTCATACATGACATAATCAAGAGTGGAATCCCATGCTAGTTCCTTTTGGTATATACTCATATTAAGTACGTTTTGAAGCTGTGTATAATACGGGTAAGAATACGACTAGAATTCTTGATGAAAGAAAAGAATGGAAAAGTAACTGTAACCATTTTCGTTAAGTATGAGTGTTTTGATATATGTCTTGAATCTTCTAAAAGTATTTTAATACATCTAAATACACTACATGTATATACATTTTAACTGAGTCGTTAAGTCATCGTTAGTCGTTACATGTAAATGTTGTTTTGAAACCTTTAAGTTAACGATCTCAATTAATGTTGTTAACCCATTGTTTATTATATCTAATGAGATGTTAAATTATTATATTATCATGATATTATGATATATTAATATATCTTAATATGATATATATACATTTAAATGTCGTTACAACGATAATCGTTACATATATGTCTCGTTTCGAAATCCTTAAGTTAGTAGTCTTGTTTATATGTATATAACTCATTGTTAATATACTTATGGAGATACTTACTTATCATAATCTCATGTTAACCATATGTATATCCATATATATATATCGTCATGTCGTTTTTACAAGTTTTAACGTTCGTGAATCGCCGGTCAACTTGGGTGGTCAATTGTCTATATGAAACATATTTAAATTAATCAAGTCTTAACAAGTTTGATTGCTTAACATGTTGGAAACATTTAATCATGTAAATATCAATCTCAATTAATATATATAAACATGGAAAAGTTCGGGTCACTACATAATGAATGCCACGACTATATGCGGAGTGGCGAAGATAATGACATCCCAACAGCTAGCTCACGCAACGAGAGGAAGGACGACGATGATCGTTCGCGTGATCAAAATCACGGTAACAACTCTCGCGGAAGGTATCCTAGCGGTGGTCCTATCAGGAATAATAAAGGGAAATCAAATGGCAATTATCAAAACAATAATCAGAACGGCATCAATAATCAGAACTATGCGCTACTCAAAAGTTTGTCTAAAATGTCAAAAAAAATTTGGCAACCAAACCGGTATGCGCAACCTTTGCGGTTCCAACTCCGCTTACAGAATTTGGTAAGCGGGATAAAACAAAGTATTGTGAATTTCATGACGATTATGGTCACGACACCAATCGGTGTAAAAACTTGATGGAACGGGTTCTGGAAGCGCTTCGCGCGGGCAAATTGGATCATCTAAAACCACCTAAAAAGGACAAGGGAAAGGCCGCAGAAGAGGCTTCGAAGTCTAAGACTTTCACGTGGCAGAAAGTTGACAAAGCTAAAAATGCTGACTTAACCATTAACATGGTTGACGCAGAGAAAATCAGCCAGCGGAGAAAGTACAATGATCACGAGGATTGGGAGCTTCTCCCAATCACTTTCCCTCCTGTAATGTCAATTGATTCTATTAATGAGCCCATTATCATCAAGTGTCGCATCCCTGATTGCGGAATCCAGATTAAGCACATGCATGTTGACACTGGCAGCGGTGTCGATATTATGTATGAGCATTGTTATCGTTTCCTTCCGGCAGAAGTCAAAGCGCAGTTACGCCAGCCTGATATTACGCTATCAGGGTTTTTCGGAGAAAACTTGTGGCCGCTAGGCCGAATAGAATTAATGATAGAGCTTGCGGATGACAGGAACCCGCAGATGATCAGGCATGAATTGGTCAATTTTTATGTGGTTCGTTCAACTTCAAGATATAACGCACTGCTAGGGAGAAACTTCATACAGCGTTTCAACATCATCCCATCGGTAGTGCATGGTTTGATTAAGTTTCCCACAGTAGGAGGCGTTGCCATAGTTGCGTCACATCAAGCAACCGAGCTGTGTGGCTCTGTCGCGTCTGTAAGCGCTCCTAGCGTAGGAGAGCAACTTGCAAACTGTGCAGTAATAGCAAATCGCTTGCATCCGGATAAGCGAATTAAAATCGGCGCAGGCTTGTCAGCCGAAACGAAGGGCAAGTTGCATGGAATACTGTCAGCTAACGCAGATATTTTCGCATGGCGCGAGTCAGACATGACCGGGGTTCCGCAGGATATTGCGGAACATAAGTTAAACGTTAATCCATTATTGACACCCGTTAGGCAAAAGAAGGGGATATGGCCCTAGACCGCAGTGATTGGTTGTACGCAGAGTTGGACAACCTTGTCAAAGCAAACATTCTGCGGGAAGTGCGTTATCAGACGTGGGTTGCAAATCCTGTGTTGGTAAAAAAGGCTGACGGTAACTGGCGAATGTGCGTTGATTTCAAGGACATTAATAAGGCATGTCCTAAGGACAACTACCCTCTCCCGAAGATAGACTGGAAGGTAGAATCACTATCGGGATTTAGGTACAAGTGTTTTCTGGACGCATACAAGGGTTATCACCAAATCTTAATGGCTGCGGAAGATGAGGACAAGACTGATTTTCATACGCCGCAGGGTATTTATTGTTACACGAAGATGCCTTTCAGTTTAAAGAATGCTGGCGCGACCTATCAGCGTGTAATTGACGCAGCATTCAAGCACTAAATAAGTAGAAATCTTGAAGCGTACGTCGACGACTTGGTAATTAAAAGTAACACCGAAGAAGACATGCTCGCGGACATCCTGGAAACATTTGCATCTCTGCGCAGGATAAACATGAAGCTTAACCCGCTCAAATGTAGTTTTGGGGAAGAGGAAGGCAAGTTTTTAGGTCATGTGGTGACAGCGCGGGGTATCAAGGCCAATCCCAAAAAGATTGAAGCCATTGATAATTTGCCATCTCCGAAGACAAAGAAAGATGTTCAGAGTCTAACTGGGAAGCTTGCGGCTATCACACGGTTTTTGTCGAAAGCCGCAGAGCGACAGTTACCATTCTTCAACACTTTGAAAAATTGTTTGAAGAAAAAAGACTTCGTATGGACTCAGGAAGCAGAATCAGCCTTTCAGGAGATGAAAAAGGTACTTGCGGAATTACCAACACTTACTGCGCCAGTATCAGGAGAAACGCTAACGTTGTACCTCGCGGCATCGAAGGAAGCTGTAAGTTCAGTTCTCATCGCAGATCGCGAAAAGGTAATCCATTAATTTACATGCTTTATTTATTTCGCAGAAACTTAACGACTGAGGTTTTTCTCAGACGCAAATGCCGGTCTACTTCGTAAGCAAGACGCTGACATCAAGCGAAGTAAACTACTCACCGATAGAAAAGCTTGTATATGCGCTGGTCCATACGGCGCGGCGTTTGCGCCGATATTTTCAAGCACATCCAATCGTGGTCCTAACTGATCAACCAATCAAACAGGTTGGTAAATGCCTGCTTTGCGGCAATGACCGGGGTTACCGCATTGACTAACGCAATCATTTTTCTTTCAGGTGTTATACAAGCCGGAGATTTCTGGCCGAATGGCTAAGTGGGCAGTTGAATTAGGAGAACATGAAATAAATTTTTCTTCGCGCAGTGCGGTTAAGGGTCAAATACTTGCTGATTACCTAGCAGAATTACCTGCGGATGTCGAGGCATCAGCAGAACATCAGGATCCACCTGCACCAACTTTGTCACCATGGGAATTGTACACCGATGGTGCGTGCAGCACATCTGGTGCAGGTGCGGGTGTAATTTTAACAGGACCGGATGGCGAAGAGCATACATATGCACTGCGGTTTAATTTTGCTGTTACGAACAACGAAGCAGAGTATGAGGCTCTGTTAGCAGGTATGCGCATTGCGCATAAGTTAAATGTTAAAATTTTGCACGCATATGTGGATTCAAAGCTAGTATGCAGTCAAGTCAGCGGAGATTTCGAAGCGCATGACATAGCCATGCAGCAATATCTATCGCTTGTTCACAACCTCGCTGACCAGTTTGAAGCTTTTCAAATCTCCCACGTAATACGGGGGCAAAATAAGAAAGCGGATGCGCTAAGTAAACTAGCTGCCTTGGCTTTTGATCATATGGGGAAGAAAGTTCTAATAGAAGAACTCAATGTGAAATCCATTGTTATGATGCCTTTAGTGGCACCAGTTGAGGAATCAAGCTCAACATGGATGACGCCCATCGTGGCTTTTCTGCGGGATGGCACTTCTCCTGCGGATTCTGCTGATGCAAAGAAAGTCCGCGTTAAGGCACCGCTGTATGCCCTTGAGGGTGACGTCCTATATCGAAAGAATTATTTGGGATCGCACTTAAGGTGCATTGGCTCGAAAGAGGTGGAGGAAGTTGTACGCGAGGTGCATTAGGGTGCATGCGCACTCCATTCGGGGCACAGGTCCATTGTGTCAAAAATAATGCGGCTAGGATATTATTGGCCCACCATGTACGCGGATACTGCGCGCATAGTTAAGCAATGTGAATCATGCCAAATACATGCACCTATTAGCAGAGCACCTGCGCATCCAATGATACCAGTCTCCTCACCGTGGCCATTCTGCAAATGGGCAATCGACATAGTCGGACCATTCCCAAAAGGCCAAGGTAATTTTATCATTTATTTTCTAAACATGTTACTCACATCAGTACCTTACGCACATTCTGCACACGCAGGAAACATCAAATTCTTAATTGTTGCAATCGACTAATTCACAAAGTGGGTCGAAGCGAGACCGCTGGCAGCAATCTCAGGAAAAATGGTGCGAAATTTTGTATGGGAAGACATCGTCTGTCGATTTGGTATACCAAATGAAATTGTTAGTGATAACGGTACGCAGTTCGCGGGTGACCCTTTTCGCAGCTGGTGCGCGGAGCTTAATATTAAGCAAACTTTTACATCTGTTGCGCATCCGCAGGCGAATGGCTAGTGCGAAGTCACCAACCGGGATATAGTAGCTGGAATCAAAGCTAGGTTGGGTCATGGTCGCGTTGGTTGGGTGGATGAACTACCGAAGGTTTTATGGGCGCATAGAACAATGCCCAAAGCAAGCACTGGTGAGACCCCGTTCAGTTTGGTCTATGGATCAGAAGCTGTTGTACCCGCAGAAATTGGGGTACCAACGTTCTGCATACAAAATTTTGATGAGCAAAATAACTCTGAAGCTTTGCGGGAAAATCTTAATTTGCTGGAAGAGCGCAGACTCTCTGCGGCTGTCAACGAAGCAAATAACAAGAAAAAAATTACAAAGTACTATAATCAGCGTGTGCATTCGTGCTCTTACAAGTGCGGTGACTTGGTTTGGCGTCAGAACGACGCAAGTCATGCGGAGGATACTGGGAAACTGGGCCCCCGTTGGGAAGGTCCATACAGGGTAGCGAAGGCAAACAATACCGGGGCGTACCATCTCGAGTCATTAGATGGAAAACCTGTGAAACGCACTTGGCATGCGACGTTATTGAAAAAATGTTATATGTAGCTAGGTGGACCTGATCACTCCAGTTTATTGTAGCACATTATTTTTTCTATGTAATTTCCGTCCGTTTGGATGTGTCGCGGTTGTAATTGTGATTAATGCCAATTAAATATTTACTCGCGCATACTTTTGTTGTTTAAATCTTTTTTGTATGCGGTTCCTGCCTACTTAAGGGGTGTCCTCTAGCCCCCGTGCGGCAGAAGCCTGTTTGGTTACAAGGCTAGACGCTAATGGCAGGCAAAGGGAATTGGTTTTCCCCTAGCCAAGCACCACGCAGACTAGATGGCTGCAAAGTCGACTTAAAAAATTACAAGCATTGGTTTGCTTGTGTGTAATTACTCTCGCATTGGTTTGCTTGAGGAACTCTTAAGCATAAAGACATTGGCTTGTTTTTAGTTGCGTTGCTTACCATACAGCTACCGTGCACCTCTAGTACATGACAAAGCAAAAACGCAGTAGCTTCTGAGTCTAAATTGTTAAAGTATTGGTTTATTTTACGCAGTACCATCCGCATACGCATGAGTTTTGGTTAACTATGCACATGGGCATGCGGTTCACCTTTTGTTTTGATTCGCGATATATAAACAAATAAACACACTACGCATGCATAACAGAAATATATATACATCAAATTAAGTTGTTACACAAATGGTAATTATTTTAAACGCATGCCCATCACGGGACCCATGGCTCAAAAATTGTATTTACAATTGCCTGCCTAAGCATAGGACTTACGGCGCAAACTATTACAACAAACTAAAACTCCTCCTTGAGGAACCCGTCAATCGACATATTAGGGTCCGTGGCAAACACATTAATTAGGGGGATCGGGATGGCAGTGATGGCTTCTTCCGCTTCCATGAGCACCGCAGCCGTACCCTCCTTCAATTTTTTCTGCACGACGTCGGGGTACGGCAGTGTGAGCCCGCAGGCTTGGATCTCCTCTAGCACTGCCTTGTTGATTTCGTGGTCTTTAACTGCGTCAACATAGGCGTTGAACTTGTCGGACACAGGCTCGAAATCCATTACCTTCTGCGCAATGGTAGGAAGAGCGGTGCGGAGTTTTGTCAAGTCCGCCTCCGCTAGCTCGCGACCTGTAACCCGTCATCCTTTTCCCTCGTCACCCTCTCCAGCTCCACCCGCAGGCGCTCCGCCTCCCCCTTGGACTGGTCAACCGCCCCAACCAGCTCGCGGTTTTTCTTTCTCTCTTTAATCAGTGCAGTTTTGGTTTTTACCGCGGTTAACTCCACCGCCTTGCGCGCTTCTTCTGTGGCGTCCCTGTCTTTCTTCACCTGATCAACCCCCGCTTGCAGCAGCCCTAGCTCTGTTTCTTTCCGCACGGCCACTTGATACAAGTTAGTGGAACGGCGGGCTTGATCCGCAACCATGCCAAAAAAGACGAGGCCGTTTTGGACGAAGGCGTTGAGCGCCTGATTAAAAGGCAGTGCGGCTAGTTGGTTGCGGAACTCAGCAGGGAAGATTTGTTGGAGGAAGGCGGATTGCTCTGCGGCATTTTCCGCAGATGACTGGGTGAGATGCGCCAGGTTCGCCAATCGAAAGCTACCGTGTGGCGGGATTGGTGTAGATTCGGAGTCCAGGTGTATCGTCTTGTCCTTTGACTCGGCAGTAGCTTCGAGGTCCGAATTGACCCGCGGTGGGGTGTGATGAGTCTCTTCAGCATGCCCTGCGTATTCATAAATGGTTAAATAAATGCAAACTTAAATGTGCGGTATGCGCGCAAGCAGAACTCTTACCAGAAGATGGGGGAGGTAGATCCGCAGAACGGGGTTCGATGGGAACGAAGTTGTCGTTCCGCTTGTCCTCCCTCTGTTTGGGAGTGAGTTTCTTCTTCTTCTGTTGGGATTGGGAGGCTTCGGTGGCCTTGCGCTTATTTCCGGAGGTGGCAGGTGCATTCTCGCCAGTCTTCTCCTGCTCTAACGGCTGGTTCACATTCTGTTTGCGGAAGGCGATGCCCGCAATCTACTCCGCAGTCAGTACTCTCTTCATCTTCATCTCTGCAAACATGCACGCATGCGTTAGAACACATAAATAGCAGACTGTTGTTAGTACGTGATTATACTATTCCTACCCTTTCCATCCGGTCCGACTATGGCTGGACACACATCCTCCCATGGCCAGTGTGTGGATATCTTCCCTAGCCGCAACATCACATTCCCGTATGACCGGTGCACCAGCTGTGCGTTAGCGCACTCCGCTAATAGCTTTGTTTCCTTGTCATCGAGGACCGGGGTTTTGTTCACATCCTTTTCCACCTTCTCGCACCATATAAGCGTTTGCGGAAAAGCGGTACCAACTACAGTTTGGTCAATGAAAAAGAAAGTTTCTTTCCAGTTACCCGCATTCGACTTTGGGGTTTTGGTGAAATTTTGACGGGCAAAGAAGGTGAACCAGGATTTGTGGTGATTGGCTAAGCGGTATAGATGACAGAAAACTTTAACCAACGGAACCCTATCGAGTGCGGCGCACCACATTTCAAACAGAACTATTTTGCCTATGGCATAAGGGAGTAGTTGTCCTAATCCCACTCTGAAGTGATCTAATACGCCTAGGAAGAAGTCGGATGGGGGAACCCTAAAGTTACCATGCTTGAACGCATGTTCGTAGATGGCCACCTTTTTCTCCGGTGGCTCGTGAGCACGCTGATTGGGCAAGGTGGCACCGGATTGTATTTTACTAACGGCGGGTATTGTTTAACTAAGTAGTCAATATGTTTCTGCTCTATAATCGATCTGACACTATCTACATAGGTTTCGTTAGCCTTAGTCATTTTCTATAGAATGGTTGGAGAATCACTAACCTTTAGACGGTGGCCGGAGTATTTAGGATTTGATCAGAATTGAATGTAGCAGCGTATTGAGGAAGCTTGGAGTAGAAAAATGAAAATGTGTGTGATTTGGGGCTATTTATAGAGACGATTTGGGGCCATGGGTTGGAATGGGTTTATCGTGGCTGTACACGTGTTCAGCGATCAACGGTTAGCATTTTGAGTGCTCGTGAAGATGTCAGATGGGTATGGTTACCTATGAGCGCGTGGCTGACACACGCCTGCCAACTGCCACTTTATGTCTTGTCAGCCGAATGGTCTTCTGCGACAGTGACAGGCATTAAATGACCTCGAAACGCACGCGGAACATTGAATGCTAGCCGTTTTCTTGTTTTTTCCGCTTAATAGTTTGATGTCATGTGTCTTGCGTCATATAACATCAAACTGGGGGGACATAATGATACCGCAACCCGCATGCGCACCTCATATGCATGCGGAGGCTTAATAGTGTGCGTATGCGTGTGCTTGTGTGCGCTATGCGATATGCGAATTGTATCTGATTCCTTTGTTCTCGGTACAGCGGTTGCTTAGCTGTCAAGTAAATATCTTTTCCATAATTATATCCGTGATTCGGGGGAGTCAGTTATGGATGAGGTTATTATGATCTGGGACGGTTCTAGAATTAGGGTTTGCCTATAAATACAAACCCTAATCATCACCTACGAGACACAACATATTACGTAACCATCACCTACGATACAAAAGCATCATTCGGCATCTTTTCAAGGTTAACAGGTTAGTCTTTCGTAAGCTAGTACCTACGACCTTATTTGGGGCCTCTTGATCGACGACCGTTATCGGAGGTGGACTTAATCACTTGGCCACCCGGCCGACATCATCATGTCGGCCAGGGTTATTCACGGTTGCCGGACCGGAGAGCCACGTTCTAAGATCCTTAAAGCCCTCTACGTATTGAGCAGGCATATTTAACCCTATGGTAAAAATATGCATGATCAGTTAACCACAAAATACTTTTACTAAACGCAATAAAATATATTGAAAATCGAACCCCCGGCGCGAAGCGAGGGTTCGATAACTAGTTTAATCAATTACAAAAGATATACATGAAATTGAGTAGGACCATTCGTATTAAGAGAGAATGATAAGAAAGAAAAACAACTGATTTTGTTTGATTTATCTGATATGTCATGTCATTTTATGATTTTTTGTCGTAAAAACTTTTTTGAATATAGTTTTAGAATTAGATGAATGAAGAATGAAGATATAGCAACATATCTTTAAGAAAACTTTTTTGAATGTATCTCTAAACTTTCACAATTCTCTATTATAAACAACGTTAAAACTTTCAATTTAACAAAGATCAATTAACAGCGTTAAAACTATCAATTAAACTTTCACAATTCTCTATGAACAGGGCCGGACTTTGGGCGGGACTGAAGGTGGAACCGCACATGCGCAACACAATTCAAAGGGCATCCTAATATTGGTCAAGTTTCATATATATTACGTTCATTAAACCTAACATTTTAGCCCATATAAATAATAAATTGTTTTACAAAAAAAAAAAAAAAAAGAGCCAACTATCATTAGACCACCCCCTATGGTTAGTTACCTGCCCATTACCCGCTCATTACCCGTAACTAACCATAGGCACCACTTAGTTACCCTCGTTAGTTACCCGTTTTCACCATAGATTTAACGGATGAGTTATAGGAATTGCGGGTCCCAGTGCTTTTTATTGTTGGACTTGATGCTTTATTGCTTGTAGTTGTATATTAAGAGGAGTATTGTTTTAGCCATGATAGGGAGTGTTTAGTTATGAGTTAGTTATAGGATATTGGTGTTGATGTGGCGCTGATGTGGAAGGTTAAGAGGATGAATAGTTTAGTTACGATAGGGAGTGGCCTTAGAGTAAAACTAAATACGGAGTAAAATTGATTCATCGTATCATTGGGGCAGCCAAACGTCTCCTACTCGGCTACTCCTGTCTCCTCATCAATTCGATGATTCCCAAATCTCAAATCAAGATAATCAATTTACTTTTATCTATTCTAACAATATCATAAATAATCTTCATGACTCCACCATGATTTTATATATCTGATTCAGTTTTTCCCCAATTTGTCGTAGACGTCACTTGAGACTGTGGAGTTTACAAAGAAGATGGATATTTTCCAAATGTTTTACTTGCATACAAGATTTTGCTAACCGTTCCGGTCACTATAACATCGAAGAACGGAGTTTTTCAATATTGAAATTGTTGAAGAATTATTTACTAAGTACAATGAGTCAAGAACGATTAAACGGGTTAGCAATTATAAGTATTGAAAATAGATTTCTATCAAATGTAGATTTGATAAACTGATTGAAGTTTTTGCATCAAAAAATGCACTTAGACATCATTTTTGGTGATTTGTAGTTCCGAACATGTGTATTTGAATTGTATTTGTTAAAAATAATCGGCGTGAGGATGAGTCATCTAGCTTGATTAGGTTCCAAACCCCTAAATATTTGTGTTGTGCTATTAATATATTTTGAGGGGGGCTAGGGGCACATTTTTGAGATGTTCGCACTGGGCATCCAAATTTTCAGGACCGGCTCTGCCCATATAATCCATATATACTAAAGCACAAAGTGAGGTTAATATTGGTGAATAGTAGCTCACTTTGTGCTTTAAAGGCTTGCACCCCATGCTTAAATTCATACTATATAGCCAAAAATTTTATATCAAGAAGCCAATTACTCAGGCATCCTATATGATGGATGATTGTTCAGCAAATATGTGCATAATTAACTATCTTTAAGTGACAACAAAACCTTACTCAAACTTAAATGCTGCTAACTGCACGACTGCACATATATTTTAAGGAAATCATGAAAAATAAACATCAACTTAACAAAATAAATGTGTGTATACATGCATTTTAAGGGTTTTGTTAATCAAAGTGTGTGTAACTAGGCATATATTATCATATATACTGTAGACGATGTTTGGACGGATTTTGGGTCGCTTGTGATTGTATCTAGAGGCGGAATACACTAGACACAACTAAAACCAAGATATGGGTCGTGTTGGATTCATTTTAGTCAAACCTAGAGAGAAATCTAGATTAGAACGAAGCCTAAACGTGTTATTTCGGTGGTATATGGTGTTAGGGATCGAGAGGAAACGAGACCAGTCGATTAGGGTAAATGGAGAATGTAACCTAGCAATGTAAGTCACAACCCGTATATATACTGCAACCCAGACACAGTCGGTCGACTGAGTCACTCAGTCGGTCGACTGAGTCACACAGTAGGTCGAGTGTGTGGACACACTCGGTCGACTGTGTATGCAGTTTAACTTATTGATTGTTTAAATAATTAAGCTGTAGTGCCCCGTCATAATCCATCTGGACGAATACATTACATTTGGTTACATCGCGAGGTATCTGACCTCTATATGATACATTTTACAAACATTGCATTCGTTTTTAAAAGACAAACTTTCATTACATCGACAGTTGACGGCATGCATACCATTTCATAATATATCCAACTATAATTGACTTAGTTATAATCTTGATGAACTCGTCGACTCGAATGCAACATCTTTTGAAATATGTCATGAATGACTTCAAGTAATATCTCTAAAATGAGCAAATGCACAGCGGAAGATTTCTTTCATACCTGAGAATAAACATGCTTTAAAGTGTCAACCAAAAGGTTGGTGAGTTCATTAGTTTATCATAATCATTCATTTTCATCATTTTAATAGACCACAAGATTTTCATTTTCGTTTCTCATAAATATACGTCCAATGCATAGAGACAAAAATAATCATTCATATGGTGAACACCTGGTAACCGACATTAACAAGATGCATATAAGAATATCCCCTATCATTCCGGGAAATCCTTCGGACATGATAAAAACATCATTGAAGTACTAAAGCATCCGCTACAACGGATGGGGTTTGTTAGGCCCAATAGATCTATCTTTAGGATTCGCGTCAATTAGTAGATTGGTTTACTAATTCTAAGGTTACCAAGTAAAAAGGGGCATATTCAGCTTCAATCATTCAACCATATAATGTAGTTTCAATTACTTGTGTCTATTTCGTAAAACAGTTATAAAAATTTCGCATGTATTCTCAGCCCAAAAATATAAAGGGTAAAAAGGCAAATGAAACTCACTCTACAATATTTTGTAGTAAAAATATTCATACGACGATACTGAACAATGCAAGGTTGGCCTTGGATTCTCGAACCTATATCAAGTATATATATTAACACATTATAATATTAATCAACTAAGTTTATATCGTATTAAGAATAATATCCTTATATATATTCATATTAATACTTATAATATGTTATAATATGTATATGATGTATAATTTAATTAATGTTATCTTACTATAATTGATATTATATTAAAACATGATATTTATGTGATATTAGTATATTTATGATATACGTAATAACTATATTTTGCATAAATAATATCTGTTGTAATAATAATAATATTAATAATAATATTAATAATAATAATGATGATAATAATAATAATAATAATAATGTTTAAAAAATTAATATAATAATAATATTAGTTATATTAATAATATTTATAGAAATCTTTAATAATGAAAATGATTAGATTTTAATGATGATAATGATAATAATAATAGTTTTGGTAATAACAATAGTAGTAGTAATAATAATAATGATACTTAATATTAATATCTATTTTTACCATTAATGATAATAATGGTAAAAATGATAACTTCAATAATAATGATACTTTTAATAAATTAAAAAAATATGATAAAATTAATAATATAATGATAGTAATACTTATGTTAATAATAATAATAATAATAATAATAATAATAATAATAATAATAATAATAATAATAATAATAATAATAATAATAATAATAATAATAATAATAATAAGAATTTTACCGTCATTATCATCATGGATTCGTGTTATCTTTATCATGTTATTATGATCATCATCGTCATGTTATTCATTATCATTATCTTAATCAATACCATCATCATCTAATCTAATTATTATTAAGTGAATTATCATCTATCATCATCTCTATTCACGATCATCATCATGCATCATATATCATCATGATCGTGATCAACCATCATCATCACATACCTCATCATGATTATCATGATTCACATCATAAAAATCACGACTCATTTTCCTTAACATCTTCGATATCATAACATCATCAATATCCTAATTATCATCACTTATCACGCTAGTTAACACCTTCGAATCTTGGTCATCACACATATCCATTCATCGCCATACATCATACCATCGTCATCATTCATAACCGTACATCATCATAATCATACATCATGACCGTACATCATCATCATCATGATCACGATCAATATCATCATCTTTTCATTCACAACATTACCATGAAATCATCATAATTAATTTCTTACAATATCATAGTCATAATACTACTAATATGTATACCTATTGAAAAGTCCATTTAGATAGCCCAAATATATTTATTTAATGGATCCTCAAAACAGCCCATTTATCCAAAACAAACAGAAGCCCAATATACAGTTTTTTTTTACGGTTTTATTTATTTCCTATCTTGGTTTCGATCGGCATAGCAGCCATCACTCTTACAAGTCATATACTACGGCTTCATCATCATCTCTTAAATCACCTCATCATCACAATCTCCTCATCTCTGTAATATCATGTTGATAATGCTAAAAACGAACATATATTTCATAGCATTATTCCTCAAGAAAGACAAGCTTTTTGTTGCAATTGTCCTATTTACAAGTGATATTCGGTTAAATAATAAAAAGTGAAGACAAAATACAGATTCGACGAATTGAAGACGCAAACGACCAAAAAGCTCAAAAGTACAAAATACAATCAAAGAGGTTCCAATTATTGATAAGAAACGTCTCGAAATTACAAGAGTACAAGATTCAAAACGCAAAGTACAAGATATTAAATTATACGCAAGGACGTTCGAAAATCCGGAACCGAGACCAGAGTCAACTCTCAACGCTCGACGCAACGGACTAAAAATTACAAGTCAACTATGCACATAAATATAATATAATATTTAAATAATTCTTATAATTATTTATATATTATATAATATATTATAAACCGTCGGCAAGCTAGGAGCCAAGGCTGTGTGAGCTGGAAATACGAACTCCGCGAGTTACGGAGTTTGAAGGCCAAAAATGCCGCGAGTTGCGGAGCTTCCCTGGACGAAAATTCCTATAAAAGGCAACGCATTTTGATCGTAAAAATATCATATAATCTATCTCTCTCTCAATATATGTAAACGTATATATATATATATATATTTATATTTTAATTTTAATTTTAATTTTAAATCCTAATAATAAGGGTATGTTAGCGAATGTTGTAAGGGTGTAAGTCGAAATTCTGTCCGTGTAACGCTACGCTATTTTTAATTATTGTAAGTTATGTTTATATTGTTTTCATTAATGTCTCATAGCTAAGTTATTATTAAGCTTATTTAATACCGAAGTAATCATGATGTTGGGCTAAAAATATTAAAATTGGGTAATTGGGCTTTGTACCATAATTGGGGTTTGGATAAAAGAACGACACTTGTGGAAATTAGACTATGGGCTATTAATGGGTTTTATATTAACTAAACAATACCTTGTTAATTTAATATACAAACTTATAATTTGACGTATTTATATATAACCACATACGCTTGACTGGGTACGGTGGGCGGGATATCTATAAATACCAATAATTATTCATTTTACCGGACACGGAATTGGATTAATAGTTAATAGACTTGTTGAAACAGGGGTGAATTACATTCAAGGGTAATTGGTGTAATTGTTAATGTCATAACCCGTCCTTAACCATAAGAACGAGTTAGATAACGTATGATTTCATTGCGAGATATTGACCTCTATATGCGACATTTTTAAAAGAACAACTGCATTTATTTTACATTACAAACCATAACTCTTATTTTAATACAAGCTTTAGACAATAAAAAGATGACTATCGTTTAGCGATAATCTTAGACTTACAAACTTTACATGTGATGATAACAATACGATTTCTAGCATATTTTACATTACAAATCCTCCGATATGCAGTTTTATTTTTGACACAAATATGCATACTCAAGATCTTGTTTAAATTCAACATGTTGCAGCGGAAGCTTCTAATTATCACCTGAGAATGAACATGCTTAAAACGTCAACATAAAGTTGGTGAGATATAGGTTTAATGCCGGAAGCAATATATATATAGACCACAAGATTTCATATATAAACATTTTAATAAAAATATTCTAAGTGGTTGAGCACTTGGTAACCATACTTAACATTTAATCACGTCGCATATTCCCTTTATTATGAAATCTTACTACACCGTACCAAGTGTAGTCACGAAACGAAGTACTGTGCAACCGTTGAATACTGGTCGTCCAGTCCGGTTGGGGTTGTCAGGCCCGATAGATCTATCAACAGGATTCGCGTTTACAATACCGCTGTAAATAATAGTTACCAAGCTACAGGGAAGTATGCCAGTGGTACAACTCAACGTAGAATATATTTTTCAGTTACTTGTGTCCATAACGTAAAACATAAAATACATGTATTCTCATCCCGAAATATTTAGAGTTTAAAAGTGGGACTATATACTCACTTTTGCCTTGAAGATATATATATATTTTGACTTGGTCTCCGGTTGATATCACGAACCTATCCATATATAATATATCAATACCTTTTCTTTTTAAAACAATCGTCACATATATATACTTATATTATACTTTTAATACTTTTAATAATTTCTTAGTCCGTAGTTAGCAGTCCGATGTTACTAATTCAATTTTAATGGTTCATTTTTAGGTGTTTAATAAACCCCCAATGAAATAAATAAAACCCCCATCGTATATGTATTGGTCGAGATTAATCTTGACCCACGGTACCGGTGTTGTCAAATGACGTGTTGCATACATAAAGTACCGGTGTTGTCAAATGACGTGTTGCGTACAATCATGGGATCTTATGATTAATCTTCTCGTATTGTTTACGGGTGATCCTGAACCATATAAAATTAAATTATGAGTACATATATATAAAATATCATGTTATTTTAGAAAGATGTGATTTTTTTAATTTTCTCCAATTATTTTCGTGGCTAAACTAGTCTTAGATATCCGATCTCGTTTTGGTCATAGTTTCTTCGTTACAACTCCGTTTTCGTTGGTTCAACTTGACACTTCCTTGGATCGAGTCCCTCTTTAAGACTATGAACTGTAAATACCTTAGTTTGTATTCGAAATCACAGGTCATAGGTCAAACTTTAGTAAAACTTATGAAGTTAATCATTTTCCATCATGTAAACAACCTTAAATGATTATTTTTCTAAAAATACTTATACTTTGAGTTAAATCATGAAATTTTTATGTGTTATCATATTCATAGCAAATATCATTTTTCCAGAAAATAAACCTCCAATTCAAAGTTCAAGATAGTTTTTAATTATCCAACCCAAAACAGCCCCCGGTTGCACTCCAACGTCGTAAATTCAGTTTTTAAGGTGTTCTTTGAAAAACCAAGTTATACCTTGTTAAATTAGCATATATTTATGAAATATTACAGGTCTTGAAGTATTTTAAAAGTTAAGTTAGAAGGATCTATTTAGTTTGCAAACAAGTTTGAAAACATTCAAACTATGTTCTTGTTGTTAAAATTTTATACCATAAAATAAGATAGCTATACATATATGAATCGAATAAGGTTATGAACATAGTTACTACCTCAAGTTACTTGGACAAGATTGCTGTAAAATAGGAGTAAAGACCTAGAACCAAAAGGGTGATGGAATTGGATGAACGATTGGAAGTAAACTTGTGTTCTTGGAAGGATTCTTGAAGTGTTTTTGTAAGAGTTTTCTTATGGTAATTAAGTGATGTTTTTGAAGCTAGATATTCATGGTATCTTGCTGGGATTATGATGAACACTTAAGGTTCTTAAGATTGTGTTTTGTTTAGAGAAAATGAGGTAGTAAAGATTGAAAATGGATGGAGTAAATAAAGCCTTAAAAAAACGTTTTTCATGGGAAACATGGACAAGATTTTCAAGTTGTTATTTTGTGAAATTAGTCAACAAACTTCCAAATTCTAATTACCTTATACATAAGGCAGTAACATGGCTGATTAAAAGGTTGATTTGATGTGTATATACCAATAGTAAATACGTATAGAAGCTGGGTATGATACGGGTACATATACCCTTGATATACGTATAGAAATCTTGAGAAAACGGAACGAGGATTCAAATATAACTATCTTTTGTAAATACACTTATATTGTTTTATGTATTTAAGTCCTTAAAAAGTGATTAAATACATTACATATACGATATATGTATAAACATTATATGTTATAAGTATTTATGTCAAATAACGTTACGTATGGTTATCGTTTTGAAAACTTAAGTTAGTAGTTTCAAAATATACTTATAACTTATTGTTATTAATACAAAATGAGATATTAAAACATCCTTAGATCATGTTAAATATGTATATATACATATATATACACAAACGTATAATTATCATATGTTATATAGTTCGTGATATCATCGGTCAAACTAGACGGTCAAACGTTGTGTAAAACTCATTTCAAAAACATAAGTCTCAACAATTTGGATTGCTTATCATGTTGGTAAGGTTTAATTTATGTAAATATTAATCTTATAAGTATAGAACGATCGAAAAAGTGCGGGTCATTACAGTACCTACCCGTTAAATAAATTTCGTCCCGAAATTTTAAAATTGTACCTATTTTGCGTCATCGAGAAACAAGTGTGGATACTTTTGTTTCATCTGATCCTCTCGTTCCCAAGTAAACTCGGGACCCCTTCGAGCATTCCAACGAACCTTAACGATCGGTACGTTGCTCTGCTTGAGCTGTTTAACTTCACGGTCCATGATTTTGATTGGTTCTTCGACGAATTGTAGTTTCTCGTCGACATGGATTTCTTCAAGAGGAATGGTGAGGTCTTCCTTTGCAAGACACTTCTTAAGGTTTGAGACGTGAAAAGTATTATGTACTCCGGCGAGTTGTTGCGGTAACTCGAGTCGATAAGCTACCGGTCCAATGCGTTCGATGATCTTGAACGGGCCTACATATCTTGGGTTTAGTTTACCCCTTTTGCCGAAACGTATTACACCTTTCCATGGTGACACCTTTAACATAACCATGTCACCGATCTGAAACTCTAATGGTTTCCTTCGAACATCGGCGTAGCTCTTTTGGCGACTACGTGCTGTTTTCAATCTCTCCTTGATTTGTACTATCTTCTCAGTCGTTTCGTGTATGATCTCGGGACCAGTTAATTGTCGATCTCCTACTTCATTCCAACAAATAGGAGATCTACACTTCCTTCCATACAGTGCTTCGAATGGTGCAGCTTTAATGCTCGCATGATAACTATTATTATACGAGAATTCTGCTAACGGTAAATACTTATCCCATCCGTTTCCAAAATCGATCACACATGCCCTGAGCATGTCTTCAAGAGTCTGAATTGTTCTTTCACTCTGCCCGTCAGTTTGCGGATGATATGCGGTGCTCATATCCAAACGAGTTCCTAGTGCCTCCTGTAGTAATTGCCAGAACTTTGAGGTAAATCTACTATCACGATCAGATATAATGGAAATAGGTATTCCATGCCTTGAAACAATTTCCTTTATATACAATCGTAATAATTTCTCCATTCTATCCGTTTCCTTTATAGGCAAGAAATGTGCAGACTTGGTGAGACGATCAACAATCACCCAAATAGTGTCGTATCCCCAGGCAGTCTTTGGTAATTTCGTGATGAAATCCATGGTAATACCATCCCATTTCCATTCTGGGATTTCTGGTTGTTGAAGTAACCCTGACGGCTTCTGGTGTTCTGCTTTGACCTTGGAACAAGTTAAACACTCCCCAACATATGTTGCAACGTCTGTCTTTAAATTAGGCCACCAATAATGTGTCTTAAGATCTTGGTACATCTTTCCAACTCCAGGATGTATCGAGTATCTTGTCTTATGTGCCTCGTTCAATATCAACTTCCTTAATCCACCCAACTTCGGTACCCAAATACGATTTGCAAAATATCGAATTCCATCTTCTCGCATAATGAGTTGTTTCCCATACTTCTTCATTATTTCATTTCCTATGTTTTCTTTAGTAAGAGCTTCTCGTTGAGCCTCTTTGATTTGTGAGTTGAGATTCATGCGAATTTTTATGTTCATCGCTCGAACTCGAATTGGTTCTCGTTCCTTTCTGCTTAAAGCATCGGCCACCACGTTCGCCTTCCCGGGATGATAACGAATTTCACAATCATAGTCGTTTATTAACTCGACCCACCTACGTTGTCTCATGTTTAGCTGTTTCTGATCAAAAATATGTTGAAGGCTTTTATGATCAGTAAACACAGTGCATTTAACCCCATACAAGTAGTGTCTCCATATCTTCAATGCAAACACGACTGCTCCCAGTTCTAGATCATGCGTCGTATAATTCCGCTCGTGAATCTTCAATTGTCGGGATGCGTATGCAATAACTTTCTTCCGTTGCATAAGAACGCAACCAAAACCTTGTCGCGAAGCGTCACAATATATTTCAAAATCATCGTTCCCTTCTGGTAACGATAAAATAGGCGCCGTAGTTAACTTCTTCTTTAGTAATTGAAATGCGTTCTCCTGCTCCGAGGTCCATTCGTATTTCTTCCCTTTTTGCGTTAATGCTGTCAACGGCTTAGCTATTCGGGAAAAGTCTTGAATAAACCTTCTATAATAACCGGCTAAACCCAAAAATTGGCGTATCTGCATTGGTGTTTTAGGAGTCTCCCATTCTTCAATGGCTTCAATTTTTGCTGGATCAACCTGAATTCCTTTGCTACTAACAACGTGGCCAAGAAATTGCACTTCTTTCAACCAGAAAGCACACTTAGAAAATTTAGCGTATAGCTGTTTTTTTCTCAACAACTCTAATATTAAACTTAAATGCTACTCATGCTCTTGCTCACTCTTGGAATAGATAAGAATGTCATCAATGAAAACAATAACAAACTTATCTAAATATTGACTACAAACTCGATTCATGAGGTCCATGAATACAGCTGGCGCATTCGTCAATCCAAACGGCATGACCAAAAATTCGTAATGACCATAACGTGTCCGAAAAGCAGTTTTCGGTATATCTTCTTCTTTGACGAGTAATTGATGATAGCCCGATCTTAGGTCAATTTTCGAGTACACACATGATCCTTGGAGTTGATCAAATAAGTCGTCAATTCTCGGTAGTGGATACCGATTTTTGATAGTTAACTTATTTAATTCACGATAATCTATACACATCCTAAAAGATCCATCTTTCTTTTTAACAAATAGAATCGGAGCTCCCCACGGTGAAGTACTTGGTCGTATGAATCCACGATCCAGTAATTCTTTTAACTGACTCTGAAGTTCTTTTAACTCGGACGGTGCAAGTCTATATGGAGCACGGGCAACTGGTGCAGCTCCTGGTACTAAATCTATTTGAAATTCTACAGATCTAAATGGAGGTAATCCCGGCAACTCTTCCGGAAAAACTTCAGGAAAATCTCTTGCCACAGGCACGTCGTTGATGCACTTCTCTTTTTCTTTCTTTTCGACTTTATTAACATGTGCTAGAATAGCATAACATCCCTTTTCTAAACACTTCTTGGCTTTCAAACAGCTAATGAGTTTTAGCTTTGAATTACCCTTCTCTCCATAAATCATCACCGGCATTTTATCCTTACAAGGAATGCGAATTGCCTTCTTGGCACACACAACTTCAGCTCCTACTTTGGACATCCAGTCCATGCCGACTATTACATCAAAACTTCCTAATTCTACGGGTATCGAGTCAATTTTAAACGTTTCACCGGCTAAATTTATTTTACAATCACGGCAAATATTATCGGCTTTAATTAGTTTACCATTAGCTAACTCAATCATGTACTTAGCATCTAGAGGTAATGATGAAAAATTCAATTTAGCGTAAAAGCCTCTACTCACGTAACTTCTATCGGCACCAGTATCAAATATAATAGATGCGGATAAGTTATTAATGGTAAACGTACCCGTAACAAGCTCCGGGTCTTCACACGCCTCTCTAGCATTAATAACAAATGCTCTCCCTCGTGCAGGTCCGATATTCTTCTCTGGATTCGGGCACTGGCTCTTATAGTGACCTTGTTTTCCACACCCATAACAAGTAATGGTAGCCAAAGCAGTTCTATTTGCATTGGTGGCAGGAGTCTTGGTACCATTTGTATTTGTAACGAGAGCCCTACAATCTTCAGCAAGATGACCCTTTCGATTACATTTGTTGCATACCACATTACAGTAGCCAGAGTGATGTTTGTGGCATCGGTTGCATAAAGGATTTTGTCCTTTGTAACCAAAGCTTGAACCACTACCTGCACCTTGCGTGGTTTCTTGTTTCTTAAAAGATTGTTGTTGGTTACCTCGATCATAATTTCCATTCCACTTTCTTTTGTTACCTGATACCTTCACATCAGTATTGGATGCTTTCTTATCCATGATGACCTGATCCATTAGCTCGTTTGCCATGGTTATAGCTTCATGAATTGTCTTAGGTTTCGATGCTCTAACGTTTGCCTTGACCTTTTTGGGCAAACCATCTTTGTACATTTCAATCTTCCGTTCTTCGGTTGGAACCAATTCAGGACATAGCAAAACTAATTCCATGAATCGCTGATTGTAGTTGGTGATTTCAGTACCAACAACCTTCAGACTTCGTAATTCATCTTCCAACTTCCTAACCTCGTTCCTTGGACAATATTCGTTGATTAACATTGTTTTGAATTCTTCCCATGGAGTATCATAAGCTACATCTCCTCCTACAGCCTTCACAAAATTTTTCCACCACGTGAGTGCACTATCTTGTAAAGTGCACGATGCATACTTGGTCATGTCCTTCTCAACACAACCACTGATTTTAAACACAGTCTCCATCTTTTCTATCCACCGGGTTAAACCGATCGGTCCTTCTGTTCTATTGAATGATGAGGGCTTGCAAGCTTGAAAAGTTTTGTAGGTGCATCCTACACGAGGATTTGGGTTAACTGCAGCAGCTCTTGCAGCCTCGACCCATAACATTCTGTCGTTCACTCACTGGTTGATGAATTCCTCGACTTCTTGTTCCGTCATTCGATTCAATCGCGCCATATTCTTCTATAAGAATGAAAAGAAAATAATTATTCACATGGAATATTATAGATGTAGTGTATATTTACAGTACATTATAGCTTATTAATAATATGAACCAGGTATTATTATAAAAGCCTTTTCTTCTTATTAGCGTTTTATAATTATATCTAGGGTAGTACCTACCCGTTAATGTCCATACCTAATAGCTTAGTACAGAACCAATTACTACCATCTAAATAATACTTAACCATGGAAAATTATTGCATTTCATACTTCACTATTTTACATATGCTTATCTTACATCGAACATTAAGCAAACCACACTAATAATATTATACAAAACATTATATGATCCCATGGTTTAATATGGCAGCGCATCGTTTGGTCTATTTTCTAGGACGTTTAGGTTCAAAGAATCGCTTAACGCTTATCCTGGCTGTCTGCCTATATTTTGGCTGTGGGACTGAAGAACTGGATGCCGGGATAGAACGAATAGGAATAGCGGGAATAGGGGTGGTAGTGTCTAGTGGAGTTGGTGCCACATCATCCTCACTAAACTCGGGATTTGCATTTTCTAATTCATTAGCCTTTCGTTTCTTTCCTAGTTCGAACTCGTCTTTTGTAATTTCCTGTATTTCTTCCTCGGGTTCACTTTCCTCCTCGGGTTCACTTTCCGGGTTCTCTATAGTCGGTTCATCCGGAATTTGTGAGTCTTCCCCAAAGATATTATTTTCGTCATCGGATAGGTTAATGACTGGAACACCATCTGAAGATTCTGGTTCGGAGTCGCTGAATGTGATGACAAGTTTTGAGCCCGACATCTATCACACAACAACTAACCCATTAGTACTACATAATATTTACATATAAATTTTAACCAACAATGATAAGCAATGGTTTTTAAATCAGACCCGGTCAAAGTCCAGACTTACTAATGTATCCTAACGACTTATCAGTTAGACACACTAATGCAAACCTGGTTCGCTAAGACCACCGCTCTGATACCACATGTCATAACCCGTCCTTAACCATAAGAACGAGTTAGATAACGTATGATTTCATTGCGAGGTATTGACCTCTATATGCGACATTTTTAAAAGAACAACTGCATTTATTTTACATTACAAACCATAACTCTTATTTTAATACAAGCTTTAGACAATAAAAAGATGACTATCGTTTAGCGATAATCTTAGACTTACAAACTTTACATGTGATGATAACAATACGATTTCTAGCATATTTTACATTACAAATCCTCCGATATGCAGTTTTATTTTTGACACAAATATGCATACTCAAGATCTTGTTTAAATTCAACATGTTGCAGCGGAAGCTTCTAATTATCACCTGAGAATGAACATGCTTAAAACGTCAACATAAAGTTGGTGAGATATAGGTTTAATGCCGGCAGCAATATATATATAGACCACAAGATTTCATATATAAACATTTTAATAAAAATATTCTAAGTGGTTGAGCACTTGGTAACCATACTTAACATTTAATCACGTCGCATATTCCCTTTATTATGAAATCTTACTACACCGTACCAAGTGTAGTCACGAAACGAAGTACTGTGCAACCGTTGAATACTGGTCGTCCAGTCCGGTTGGGGTTGTCAGGCCCGATAGATCTATCAACAGGATTTGCGTTTACAATACCGCTGTAAATAATAGTTACCAAGCTACAGGGAAGTATGCCAGTGGTACAACTCAACGTAGAATATATTTTTCAGTTACTTGTGTCCATAACGTAAAACATAAAATACATGTATTCTCATCCCGAAATATTTAGAGTTTAAAAGTGGGACTATATACTCACTTTTGCCTTGAAGATATATATATATTTTGACTTGGTCTCCGGTTGATATCACGAACCTATCCATATATAATATATCAATACCTTTTCTTTTTAAAACAATCGTCACATATATATACTTATATTATACTTTTAATACTTTTAATAATTTCTTAGTCCGTAGTTAGCAGTCCGATGTTAGTAATTCAATTTTAATGGTTCATTTTTAGGTGTTTAATAAACCCCCAATGAAATAAATAAAACCCCCATCGTATATGTATTGGTCGAGATTAATCTTGACCCACGGTACCGGTGTTGTCAAATGACGTGTTGCGTACATAAAGTACCGGTGTTGTCAAATGACGTGTTGCGTACAATCATGGGATCTTATGATTAATCTTCTCGTATTGTTTACGGGTGATCCTGAACCATATAAAATTAAATTATGAGTACATATATATAAAATATCATGTTATTTTAGAAAGATGTGATTTTTTTAATTTTCTCCAATTATTTTCGTGGCTAAACTAGTCTTAGATATCCGATCTCGTTTTGGTCATAGTTTCTTCGTTACAACTCCGTTTTCGTTGGTTCAACTTGCCACTTCCTTGGATCGAGTCCCTCTTTAAGACTATGAACTGTAAATACCTTAGTTTGTATTCGAAATCACAGGTCATAGGTCAAGCTTTAGTAAAACTTATGAAGTTAATCATTTTCCATCATGTAAACAACCTTAAATGATTATTTTTCTAAAAATACTTATACTTTGAGTTAAATCATGAAATTTTTATGTATTATCATACTCATAGCAAATATCATTTTTCCAGAAAATAAACCTCCAATTCAAAGTTCAAGATAGTTTTTAATTATCCAACCCAAAACAGCCCCCGGTTGCACTCCAACGTCGTAAATTCAGTTTTTAAGGTGTTCTTTGAAAAACCAAGTTATACCTTGTTAAATTAGCATATATTTATGAAATATTACAGGTCTTGAAGTATTTTAAAAGTTAAGTTAGAAGGATCTATTTAGTTTGCAAACAAGTTTGAAAACATTCAAACTATGTTCTTGTTGTTAAAATTTTATACCATAAAATAAGATAGCTATACATATATGAATCGAATAAGGTTATGAACATAGTTACTACCTCAAGTTACTTGGACAAGATTGCTGTAAAAGAGGAGTAAAGACCTAGAACCAAAAGGGTGATGGAATTGGATGAAAGATTGGAAGTAAACTTGTGTTCTTGGAAGGATTCTTGAAGTGTTTTTGTAAGAGTTTTCTTATGGTAATTAAGTGATGTTTTTGAAGCTAGATATTCATGGTATCTTGCTGGGATTATGATGAACACTTAAGGTTCTTAAGATTGTGTTTTTTTTAGAGAAAATGAGGTAGTAAAGATTGAAAATGGATGGAGTATATAAAGCCTTAAAAAAACGTTTTTCATGGGAAACATGGACAAGATTTTCAAGTTGTTATTTTGTGAAATTAGTCAACAAACTTCCAAATTCTAATTACCTTATACATAAGGCAGTAACATGGCTGATTAAAAGGTTGATTTGATGTGTATATACCAATAGTAAATACGTATAGAAGCTGGGTATGATACGGGTACATATACCCTTGATATACGTATAGAAATCTTGAGAAAACGGAACGAGGATTCAAATATAACTATCTTTTGTAAATACACTTATATTGTTTTATGTATTTAAGTCCTTAAAAAGTGATTAAATACATTACATATACGATATATGTATAAACATTATATGTTATAAGTATTTATGTCAAATAACGTTACGTATGGTTATCGTTTTGAAAACTTAAGTTAGTAGTTTCAAAATATACTTATAACTTATTGTTATTAATACAAAATGAGATATTAAAACATCCTTAGATCATGTTAAATATGTATATATACATATATATACACAAACGTATAATTATCATATGTTATATAGTTCGTGATATCATCGGTCAAACTAGACGGTCAAACGTTGTGTAAAACTCATTTCAAAAACATAAGTCTCAACAATTTGGATTGCTTATCATGTTGGTAAGGTTTAATTTATGTAAATATTAATCTTATAAGTATAGAACGATCGAAAAAGTGCGGGTCATTACAGTTAACAAAGTAGTAAAACCTTGGTTTACACGCAGTTGATAACCTGGTGTATTCATTAAACAAAGTATTAAAACCTTGTTACAATTCGAATCCCCAATTAGTTGGAATATTTGACTTCGGGAATAAGAATAATTTGACGAAGGCTTTCGCTCTTTATATTTATGACTGATGGACTATTATGGACAAATCCGTATGGACATATTAAATAATTCAGGACAAAGAACAATTAACCCATGGGCATAAAACTAAAATCAACACGTCAAACATCATGATTACGGAAGTTTAAATAAGCATAATTCTTTTATTTCATATTTAATTTCCTTTATTTTATATTTAATTGCACTTCTAATTATCGCATTTTTATTTATTGTTATTGTATTTAATTGCACTTTTAATTATCGTACTTTTTAATTATCGCAATTTCCTTATCGTTATTTACTTTATGGTTTAAATTAAGTTATATTTATTTTTATTATTTTACATTAGGTTTTAACTGCGACTAAAGTTTTTAAAATCGACAAACCGGTCATTAAACGGTAAAAACCCCCCCTTTATAATAATAATATTACTTATATATATATTTGTATTTTTATAAAATAAAACTAATATAGCGTTAAGCTTTGTTTAAAAGATTCCCTGTGGAACGAACCGGACTTACTAAAAACTACACTACTGTACGATTAGGTACACTGCCTATAAGTGTTGTAGCAAGGTTTAAGTATATCTATTCTATAAATAAATAAATATCTTGTGTAAAATTGTATCGTATTTAATAGTATTTCCTTGTAAAATTTAATAGTATTTTATACTCCTTAGCTTTAACATCACATGTACATCAGCATCATCCTTCGCTGCTACAGTAATCATAGAAATAGAAGAAGGAAAAAAACATATAGCAGCATCAGTAGTATCTCCTTCTCCTTCTTCTTTATTCATCACTTTCACGTCTGTTTGAGCAGGAACAGTAAACAGATACTGCAGCATTTGATGGTGTTTTGAGGTGGGTTTGCGTGATAAAACAAGAACAGGTCGGTAGCAGCTATTAGCTCGATGGTGGTTTGATTATGGATTGTGGTGGTGGTTGTTTTAAGGTGGCGTTCGAAGTGATAGAGTTTTCAAGGTGAAGAGGGTGTTCGAAGTAAAACAGAAAACGGGGATGCAGAGGGAGAGAGAAAAGAGATAAAGAAAGAAGGAGGTGGCGGTGGATTGGTGTTCCGGTGATGGTGGTGGATTGGTGGTTGACGGTGGTGGACAGGGAGGGTGGAGATCAAGCAAGAAGGGTGGTGATCGATGATAAACTCTCCTCATCTATACATACATATATATATATATATATATATATATATATATATATATATATATATATATATATATATATATATATATATATATATATATATATATAGTATTATTATAGATAATATATTACTATTAATAATAATTAATAACTAATAATATAGAGTAATAATGGTCAAGGTGTAAACATGATAGCAGCCAGAAGTTTGGCCTTATTTTCCACCGATGATTTTTACTCAAAGAGTGTATCGTACTCCGTTGTTAATTAGGGGCGGATAAAAGTCTTCAGAAAAATCTCAAAATTTTATATTAAATTTCTTTAATTATTTCAGTCATTAGGGTATAAAATTCGGTCATTAACTATTAAACAAAAATTACATTATTTATTTACTCCCAACCCCAAGTAAAATATAAAAAGTTTTAAAACTCATCAAATAGTCCTAAATATATTTTTAATAAGCCTACAATTTATAAAAACTCATTTTTGAATCACCGTTTATTTTAAAATCATATAAGTTTGAATTTAACTTACTTAATATCAATCGAAACATCAAACGAGTATTACAATCATTTAATATTTATTTTTAATATACTTTATCTAGATATATTTTAAATAATAATTATAATAATATCATATCGTTATTTTATTAATAACAACAACATAAAATTCTTTAAATTATATTTCGAACTATTATTTATATATACATACACACATAACTATTTACAATTAATTGTTCGTGAATCGTCGAGGGCAGTCAAAGGGTAAATAAATACATGAACACTGTTCAAAGTTTATGAGGTTTCAACATTACAGACTTCGCTTATCGTGTCGGAAACATTAAATCATATAAAGTTAAAGCTTAAATTTGGTCGGAAATTTCCGGGTCGTCACAATACCTACCCGTTAAAGAAATTGATGTTTCGCGAGGTGTATATAAAATAGCTATTAATTTTAGCAGGAAATACTATTAAATACGATACAATTTTACACAAGATATTTATTTATTTAGAGAATGGATATACTTAAACCTTGCTACAACACTTATAGGCAGTGTACCTAATCGTATAGTAGTGTAGTTTTTAGTAAGTCCGGTTCGTTCCACAGAGAAATCTTTAAACAAAGCTTAACGCTATATTAGTTTACTTTTATAAAAATACAAATATATATATATAAGTAATATTATTATTATAAAGGGGGGTTTTTACCGTTTAATGACCGGTTTGTCGATTTTAAAACTTTAGTCGCAGTTAAAACCAAATGTAAAATATTAAAAATAAATACAAGACTTAAATTAAAGCGTAAAGTAAATAACGATAATGAAATTGTGAATAATAAAAGTGCGATAAAATAAACTTGCGATAATTAAAAAGTACGATAATTAAAAGTGCAATTAAATACAATAACAATAAAAATGCGATAATTAGAAGTGCAATTAAATATAAAATAAAGGAAATTAAGTATGAAATAAAAGAATTATGTTTATTTAAACTTCCGTAATCATGATGTTTGACGTGTTGATTTTAGTTTTATGCCCATGGGTTAATTGTCCTTTATCCTGGATTATTTAATATGTCCGTCTGGTTTTTGTCCATAACAGTCCATCAGTCATAAATATAAAGTGCGAGTGTCCTCGTCAAATTATCCTTATACCCGAAGTTAAATATTCCAACTAATTGGGGACTTAAACTGTAACAAGATTTTAATACTTTGTTTAATAATTACACCAGGATGTCGACTGAGTGTAACCCAAGGTTTTAATATTTTGTTATCAATTATACCAAGTGTCCTTGTACATAATTTCACCCCTGTTTTAATTATTCTAGTGGCTATTAATCCATTCCCGTGTTCGGTTAAATGAACGATTATTCGTACATATAAATACCCCGTCCATCGTGTCCGATCGAGTGTATATGATAATTTATAGGGACGCCCAATTGTAAATCTTTATATTAACATTAACAAACTATCATTTAGTTAAACAAATATAAAGCCCATTAATAGCCCATAGTCTAATTTCCACAAGTGTCGTTCTTTTGTCCAAACCCCAATTATGGTACAAAGCCCAATTACCCAATTTTAGTAATTAGCCCAACATCATGATTACTTCGGATTAAATAAGCATAATAATAACTTAGCTACGAGACATTAAATTAAAAAGGTTGAACATAACTTACAATGATTAAAAATAGCGTAGCGTTACACGGACAGAATTTCGACTTACACCCTTACAACATTCGCTAACATACCCTTATTATTAGAATTATAATTAAAATTAAAATTAAAATATAAATTATAAATATAAATATATCGTATGAATGGAGAAAAGAGAAAGATAGATTGATTTGTGGTGCACCAAAGCTCGATTTTTATAGGCATGTGGGCTGGCACTGGGGCTCATACGATCGCATGGATTTATGCCTTCCATGCCATGCGATCGCATGGCCAGCTGGGGAGGCTCATATTTGGTTGTTTTCTTCTACCGACGGTTTTATAAATAATATAATATATTAAATAATTATAAGAATTATTTAAATATTATATTATATTTATGTGCATAGTTGACTTGTAATTTTTAGTCCGTTGCTTCGAGCGTTGAGGGTTGACTCTAGTCCCGGTTCCGGATTTTCGAACGTCCTTGCGTACAATTTAATATCTTGTACTTTGCGTTTTAAATCTTGTACTCTTGTAAATTCGAGACGTTTCTTATCAATAATTGGAACCTCTTGGATTGTATTTTGTACTTTTGAGCTTTTTGGTCGTTTGCGTCTTCAATTCGTCGAATCTGTCTTTTGTCTTCACCTTTTATTATTTAAACGAATATCACTTGTAAATATAACAATTGCAACTAAAAGCTTGTCTTTCTTGAGGAAAAATGCTATGAAATATATGTTCGTTTTTAGCATTATCAAATATTCCCACACTTGAGCGTTGCTTGTCCTCAAGCAATATCGTCTTGAAATACTAGAATCACTTCTTTATTCTTCACACTTTGTACATCAGTGATTTTTATACGGCGGTATAAACAATGGTAGTAACGATGTGGTTTACAGTCCCATATGACTATATAAAAATTTAGATCCATTAAGGAAATTGGATCTTTATAAAAACATTTGATCTTTTGAAAATTAAATCTAGTTTTTACCCTAGATAAGTTTTCCGGATTAACCCTTCACCGGTGTTTGCAAAATATTTTTGTGGGTTTGGTGGGTTTCAGATTTGAAAATTTTAGCTCAAAACTTGCGGTTTTGTGTCACCCACTTGCTAACATTGTATTTGGAAAGCAACACGTCCAGTTTACTTGTCCCGTATATTACCTTTCGATAAACTACCGTCCGGTTGTAAAGGAAAGCGTTGAACAAGCAACTGTTAAGGCAATGTCCCCTGACATGCTTTTAATTATGGTCTATAACGTGTTGGACGCAATTACTATCCTTGGTAGGAGCAATAGTAAAGCTCACCCTTATGATTTTTCGGTCTGGCACAAGGTCCTGTCTTTGACCATGCTATGCAACCACCGTTCTTACGGTTGACACCTGATTTGGTTCAGGTGACCTAATGAATTCCAGGTGAATTCCTAGGATTTTACGTTCAATGGTAATGAACGCATTGAAAATAGGGTTTTCAGAAAACAAATCGGTTTGTAATTTTGATCAAAATATTTTCTCGTTCAAGCTCGAGTTTAGATATCATTGAATTCCATGAGTTTGAATTCTCAATCTTTAAGGTCAATCTCTAGGATTGAGTAATATCAGGCTTAAAAGCTGATTTTTAATCTTTAAGGAGATTATCCTTTCTGGGGATCTGATTCATTAGTCTTATCCAGCTAATTTGCACGGTGCCCCCCATTTTACGAGATAAATCCTTCTCATGGTTAGGATAAATCTGACCACTTGGCGACCCTGTTTAATGCTGAAGTCCGTGGATTTCCTGCTGATTTTAGTGATAACTTTTCTAGATTTTTCGTCAACCTACAGCTGGTCTGGACGATAACTTCTTGACCTAAATCAAGAAGCGCGTGTCTTTTTCGGAAGACTTTACTTCCTTTTAATGATGGAATTGATTCATCGTGTAGATCCATCTTTTCTTTTCTTTCATCGGGTAAAACAGTTTAGTTTAGTTCAAAGCAAAAGTATTTTCAGTTATTTGTCACAGATATATGTGACATATGTTTAAGATAACTTGGTAAATTTTCCCACACTTGGCTTTTATTTTCCTTTTTATCGTCCTCTATTCCATTTTGAATGAATTTTAACATTTTGGTTTGTTTCTCAATTTATGTCCTTTCCGAGGTTACAATAATTTCGGTGTTAACACCTAGTTTTATCGTTCATAAATATGTATAAACATGATTTTGAGTTCATTTAATTGAAAATTTTGAAAAATTTTACTAGAATTGGGTAGTCAGTATATAAGACTAGGGCTGTTCTTTATTATCAGAGAGCACTAGATTCTAATACAACTACTACGTTACTAGTATTTTTAATGATAACCAAGTGTATAAAGATAAAAATTTTAAAAATCCGAAAGAATTTAATCCCTTCCCACACTTAAGATCTTGCAATGCCCTCATTTGCAAGAAATCAGTACAATTTAAATTATTGAGGGTGATTAGCGTAGAAATGATTAAATTTTACCAAAGTTTCCAAACATATTGGCGTTTGTTTGCTGAATGATAAATGGTGCATATCATTTGTTCATTTCGTCTGTTGTTACATCACATTTATTTGTCATCTTGTCGTCAAAATTAGTAGCTTTTGCTGAACTTAATGCCAGTCTTTGAAAATGCGCTGTTTTACCCTGTTTTGTACAATCGACAATATACATACATACAAATATAATTATGCATGGCAATTTGAAATGGGACTTAATATCCCACTTTCAAATTCTAAATATGAAATATTAGTACACAATAATAATAAAATAATAAAAATTACACAAATATATCCAATAACATAAGTTTAAACATGAAAAAGTCAAAAGATAAAAACATAAAAATCATAAAAATAACCAAATGGAACTAAATCAGTCTGGATAGGGGTTCCAGTTCATCTCATCGGGTGGGTTCCATTGTTAGTTATAGGTGTTCTGATAGGCTTGGTTATAGTCATACCTGTTAAAGGGTGGTCGAATATCGGGGCTATGTGGCGGAAAATGAGCAGGTCGAGTAGGTACATAGTTATTTGGTACCTGATATGATAGCTGGCTCATGATTTGGTGCTGATGAACTAACCAGCTATCGTGTTGGCGTCGCCTATAATCCTCGTATACTCGCTCGGAGTTCCACTGCTCATACATACTATGTCTGGCCGCGTTCGTCATTGCTTCCTCATCTATACGAACGTGGACGTCGAGAATAGCATCTCGAAAGACATCCCTAATGTCTTCCGCCTCCTCCATTTCCTCGTCTGAGCCTCTCTCTACCTGAGGATGAGATCCCTCATAGGGTACTGCCTGGTTACGTCTACTTTTCAATACCTTAGCACCCACATAAACTTTCAATCCTAAGGGCTCAACCTGTTCTCTACAAATCTGTAATGGACCCCCTTGGTTCCTATCAACACCTAAATACTCTCCAATGAGAGTAATGTCACGACCCGGAAAATTTCGATTAATTTTAAACCAAACTCTCGATACGATTTGATATTTTTGACACAATAAGCAAAGTCTATTAGGTTGAGTCTCAAAAATTTTGAACTGTTTCATATATTCAATTGACCTTCGATTAATTTCGACGATTACGAACAATTGTGTGTAAATAAATAAATAAATAAACATATATATATATATATATATATATATATATATATATATATATATATATATATATATATAGGTGTATATATATACTATTTTGAATACACTTTAATAGACTGGAATTAAAAATGTAAAAATATTAAATAATCAATATATGTTATTATATATTATATAAGTACTAGATATTACATAATTGATAAACTGGAATATTAATACATGTAATTACAAGTAAAATATATATATATATATATATATATATATATATATATATATATATATATATATATATATATATATATATATATATATATATATATATATATATATATATATATATATATATATATATATATATAGTTATTATATTAATATGGTTATTATTACTCTCATTATTAATTATTATTACCATTATCATTAAAAATAATTATTTTTATTTTTATTATTATTATAAAAGTAATACAAATTATTAGTATTATTTATATTATTATTATTATTATTATTATTATTATTATTATTATTAACATATTTTTTATTGTTATTATCATTACTATTAATGTTATTAATATTAATATAAATATATTTATTATTTGATATAATTAGTAATTATTAATGTTAAATAGCAGACAAAAACAAATTCAGTGGAACATTCCTATCTATCTTATTATTATTTTTTATTTCTCCTGATCGCGATTTTTGTCCTTCCTTTCTGATCTTTATTGTACGTCCACTTCCCAAATCAATTAGGATCAAGATTTACTGTTAAATCATGTATTCAGACAAAACTGTATCACCAACTACAAATCACCATCTCTTTATATATATCTCTCTGACTATATATAATATGCATATACATACGTCCTTACACATTCAATAAGCCATCACCATTCTTCATTCCTAATCTCTTCTTCTTGATCACCACCATGATCGTGTACTACTACTACTCGCAAATCGGTTCTGTTGCTATCCCTACTTCGGTTCAACCCAAGAACCCAACACAAACCATCAACATGAACCATCTTTATTATATCACTATCGACACAACCCACTATCAATCAATTATCAATCAAACACCTTCGGGTTAATGCTACTGCTGTAAATCGTGTTGTCTACGAACAAAACCCACCTACAAACACTCACGATCATCAACCCTTACCACCACTTCATCATTACAACCCAACACCCACAACTTAACGCACCATTGATCGTTATCTAGTGTTTCTGTTAGGCATGAACACATCACCACCACCCTAACCACCTACAATCACCATATCATCACCATGTTTAATGTTTTCTGTTACGATGCTTATACAGTTATACCTTCTGTTTTGCTTTCGGTTTTAATTGAAGGTCTCCAAGATGACACCACAAGTTGCTGCCACGCTTATAGTTTAATGTACTCTTCGATCACCATCACCAAAACCCGTCAAACTACTGCTACGATTTTTCTGTTTCCTGGTACAGTGACAAATTGTTGATGATGAAGTTATAATGATGATAATGATGCTGTATTAGGAAAAAGATAATGAAAGTGTACATGGAATGATAAAGACAGGATGATGATTATGAATGATGAATTATGTTGTTGTTCCTTTATGAACCTAGTCAAAACCGAACCCCACAAAACTTTAAACTTTCATCTACTTTAAAATTCACGAGACCTATTATAATCTAACAAAAATTGGACTTAGTTAATCAACTTGGATTGAGTTCCTGTTTAGTTTACCTATTGGGCCGTGAATGTGTTCACACTGTTGGGCCGAGAGTTCTATTTGAGCCGAGAGCTTAGAGTTCTGTTGGGCTAAGACTTGCAAAATGCTTCGGTTCTGGTCTCTGATTCACTATATATATATTCAAGAACGAGCAGCCCAATCGAGGGATATATGGTGCTGCTACTACCTCCTTTGTTCTTCTATTTTAAATCATTAAGAACTAGGTAATGATAATAATGAGTATTATAATGATATACGATAGTGATGATGATTGACATGATGATTAGGATAATGATAAATTAATGATACATGAAATCACAATTTAAGATGATGATAATAGGAATAAGATGATGATTATGATGTTTAAAATATTCGATTAAAAAGATTTCTATATAAAAATATATTATTTACATAAAACATAACTATATTAATATGTTTGTAATAAATATTAATTATCTATTTAATGTATATAAAAAAAATAGTTAATTTAGCTATTAATGAAACGTACAAGTTACTAAAATAACAATTAATAATAATACCTAAGTTGTTCGATTACCATTATATGTATTATATGTGTTAACATATACATAAATAATATAGGTTCGTGAATTCGAGGCCATCCCTGTATTGTTCAGATGTTCAATGTCGTCATATGTATTTTTACTACAAAATACATTATGGTGAGTTTCATTTGCTCCCTTTTTAATTGCTTTTGCAATATATATTTTTGGGCTGAGAATACAAGCGCTGCTTTTATAAATGTTTACGAAATAGACACAAGTATTTAAAATATATTCTACGTTGAGTTGTACCACTGGCATACTTCCCTGTAGCTTGGTAACTAATATTTACATGGGTATTGTAAACGCGAATCCTGTTGATAGATCTATCGGGCCTGACAACCCCAACCGGACTGGACGACCAGTATTCAACGGTTGCACAGTACTTCATTTTGTAGGCTACACTTGGTACGGTGTAGTGAGATTTCATAATAAAGGGAATATGCGACGTTGATTAATAGTTAAGTATGGTTACCAAGTGCTCAACCACTTAGAATGCTTTACATACACTTGCGAGTGTATTATGTTTATGATTATGAAATCTTGTGGTCTATTAATATATTGAAATGATTGTTATGATAAACCTATGAACTCACCAACCTTTTGGTTGACACTTTTAAGCATGTTTATTCTCAGGTACGAATTAAGTCTTCCGCTGTGCATTTGCTCATTTTAAGGACATTATTTGGAGTCGATCATCGCAATGGGACCAAATGTTGATGACTTCATCCAGGTGGATAAGGACGGGTCATCACAGGTGGTATCAGAGCGTTGGTCCTAGCGAACCAGGTCTTGCATTAATGTGTCTAACTGATAGTTGTTAGGATGCATTAGCGAGTCTGGACTTCGACCTTAGATGCATATTATAATTATTGTATATCATTCCAAGTGGAAAATTTCCTGCTAATCATTCCTAAGTCTAGACACGCCTTACTGCCTTTATTGCATAGATAGTGTATAGACAAATTTATATCTTAGCGTATCTATTACGGTAAACTTTGCCTGATATCTTCCGTAAATTTCTCCTTAATTTAAGGGATCCTGGTACTATATATATCTAGGTATATTATGCATTGAGAATACCATCCAACTTTCATTTGCTGTCACTAAGCTTTTCATACCAAAAATCTTTTCTGTGATCGCGTACGATGGCCTCTACGAATCGACCAAGTTCTTCTGACTCCGAAGATAGCGTGACGGGAGCGCACCAACCGATCAACTACCGTGATTTCTTTAGAAAGTGGGGATGGGTTCGCGAAATACTTATCCTATGGAGAAATGAAGAAGGTACTCCATATCACGAGCCGAACTTACCACCTAACGTCGGAGTGCTCGACCCGCTCACAGGCGAACCTGTTCGCAACACCGTTTATACCCTTTTTGCAAGAATTTTTCGTCTTGAGGCTACCATTAACGGAACTAGAGAAGATATCCGAGCTCTACCTCACACTGATAACCAACCAGGGTTAGTAGAAGAAGTTAAAGAACTCCGAGCTCGAGTGTTAACTTTAGAGAGCACGGTACATAATTTGAAAGCACTAGCAGTATCATCAACACCAGTAACATCACCTGCCTCAGCAGCAACAGCACTAGTACACCAACAACAACATCCGCGTCACCAGCTTCGACATTTCATTCTGTACCTCGAGTATAATCATCGTTCTACATGACGTTCTACATCATTTATCTTAGTTCGACATAGTGATTATGTAACCTCTAATATTTTAGAGATTATATATTCTTGTTCTAACGGTAAATCAGATGAGTTAATATCATATTAACTCATCAAATCCATGATTGCATCGGAAGAAAATATATATGTATATATGTTTTTATAAAAATTGTAATTAAAAATTCTTTCGTACAAAGTGTTAATTGTGAAAATATTTTAACGGGTAGGTAATACCCGAGGAATATTCAGATTTCACATTAAAAAGTTACAATGTACATTCTTCGAAGCTGATTCAACAGTCGTTTACTATCCTACTTACATCCACCGATATACAAATCCGTTCACCACAGAATAACTATATTCATCCAATTTCATATTTGGATTTTGATTTATCAGAATCCAACAAGTGGCATAATGAAGAGAACATTTGACAAAATAAAATTTGTTAGAAACAAACAAATTAACTATGAGGAATTTTGTTAAGAATCCACACTAACTGTTCCTAGCTAACTGTTCCTAGCTAACTGTTAATTCCTTATTACATTTTAATTATCGCAATTTATTTTATCGCAATTTAATTCTCGCAATTTTATTTATTGTCATTTAAATGCTGTTATTTACTTTACGCATTTAATTTATCGTCATTTAATTTCTGTTATTTATTTTACGCATTTAAATATCGGGACACGTATACAAGGTTTTGACATATCATATCGACGCATCTATATATATTATTTTGAATCACCATAGACACTCTATATGCAGTAATGATCGAGTTCTCTATACAGGGTTGAGGTTGATTCTACAATAATATATATATTTTGAGTTGTGATCGAGTCTGAGACATATACGGGTCACGACACGTATTAATTAATTCGTATATTATATATTAAACTATATATGAATTATTGGACTGTTACTGTGGACTATCGACTGTGGACTAATGACATTGGACAATTAAAATGAATTAAAATATTAATTATAACATATGGAACTAAACAATTCTTCAAGTTTGCCACTTGATTTCATCTTAAACCTCATTTGAATCTTGACGATTCCAATTCAAGTTCAAATCTTTCATGATTCTTGAAAACACCTCGATCGAGAGGATGAACCAGCCGCACTTCATCTACGGAAGAAAAGATTGATGCATATAGTTATGCACCTGAAAAACTCTTAGAACCTGAGTAAAGGTTTAACACGTATCTGTGCTAGCTCCTTTGGCGATGTTACTACCGAAAATCACTTTGCAATCCTTTTCCAAAGTAGCCAATTTTGTCACAGCTCCAGCAAGTCAACTTCGACTTTTCGTCCGAATCAACCTTATTATATCTTTGATATATACGTTTGCCATTGTTATTGCTACCAGGAAACTTGTTATATTCTACAATATTACCAATTCTGACAAATCACAATATTTATCTATTAAAGTCTTATCATGCACTCATCGACATCTTATAGCGATAGTTGCCATACCAAATACCGGGAAGCATTAATCATCAATTTTTGAATTTCGCAGCGTTCCTACGTCAACAGTTATATATCTATATATATAACGTATATCTTCTGGACTGATGAATTTCAATTCGGAATCTCTGAATTCCTGAAAAACACACTAGCTTGTGAATCAGATTTCTGAGTTCTAAAAATGCTGATGAAGCAGCAAAAAAATTGTAGATGGTCTTAATGGCCAAAAGTTTGATAATAAAGAATGAAGTGTTAGAAACACTCAATAGAAAATTGGTGTTGGAAAACGAAGTGAGCAAACCATGAGGGAGACTGTGGACAAATCATAAAGAGTAAACATGTACTTAATGAATCCAGACGATTCAGTACCTGACGAAATCTCCAGCGAATATCTTACTTCCTACTTATTTCAATTCTTTGCAGAAAAAGTTTCTGCATCACCCTTTAATTTCAAGTACTTTAAGAAATTCTAAGATATCATCGTATCTTCTGTTATAAATATCTTCGATATTCCTGAGGATACCTTCATAGATATTCTTATCCGAAATTATTTATCTCTTCGTTCTATCTATATTACATCATAAAAGAAACTGTTCTACTTTCTATATTCTGTAACAATCGAGTTTAAAATATGAATGATTTCCTAGAGAAGTGTAGGGAATTGAAGCATGAGTTAGTATAATATAATGACGTCAGGCCAACGTGGTTATATTACAGTAAGTCATGCTAAATTTCTAATATAACGTGATGATGATTCACAGACCTTATCCTCATTATGTACCATGTTACACGACTCTTTCATTCTACTTAAGCTCTAAGCATATCACGGAAATATTTCCTTTGATATTTATGTTCTTCCGTAATTCCAACAGTTACTAATAAATCGTGCTATTACATTTTCTTTCTGATTAGAAGATTTCCTTAAATTCCTTGAGTTCCGGAATTCAACAGTGACTACGTCAAAAGTTAAGACGAACCTCTATTTACTTCTGTGACGACCCGTCCTAATCCATCTGGACGAAGTCATCAACATTTGGTTCCATTGCGATGATCTACGCCAAGTAATGTCCTTATCATGAGCAAATGCACAGCGGAAGACCTAATTCGTACCTGAGAATAACATGCTTTAAAACGTCAACATAAAGTTGGTGAGATATAGGTTTAAGTGCTAGCAGCGTTATAAATATAGACCACAAGATTTCATATATATAATCGTTTTAATAAAAATATTCTAAGTTGTTGAGCACTTGATAACCATACTTAACATTTAATCAACGTCGCATATTCCCTTTATTATGAAATCTTACTACACCGCACCAAGTGTAGTCATCGAAACGAAGTACTGTGCAACCGTTGAATACTGGTCGTCCAGTCCGGTTAGGGTTGTCAGGCCCGATAGATCTATCAACAGGATTCGCGTTTACAATACCTCATGTAAATAATAGTTACCAAGTTACAGGGAAGTATGCCAGTGGTACAACTCAACGTAGAATATATATTTTTAATCACTTGTGTCCATAACGTAAATCATAAAATGCATGTATTCTCATCCCGAAATATTTAGAGTTTAAAAGTGGGACTATATACTCACCATACTGTATTTTGTAGTAAAAATACATATAACATCATTGAACAATGTAAGGTTGGCCTTGGATTCACGAACCTATATCAAGTATATATATTAACACATATAATTGTACTAAAGTAATTTCATCTATTAATTATATAACATATATATATATATATATATATATATTTAGTGTTGTAGTTATATAAAATTTATACTAGATTGCAATTAGAATATATATATTTTATTTATTATAACTTAAATTATATGTTATCTACATTTATTTTATATATACATTTTAAAATAATTAATGTTTATAGTTATATCAATATATATATATATATATATATATATATATATATACACATATAATTAGTACTATATCAATAATTTGTTATATGTATCATAAAAAAATATGTTTAATATATAATTATAAAAAAAAAAATATGAGTTTATATGCATAGTATTTATTTGTCATAAAAATAATGATAATAATAATAATTTTTAACAAAAATGATAGTTTTAATAATAAAGTCAATCTTATTAAGAATGATAATAATAATAATAATAATAATAATAATAATAATAATAATAATAATAATAATAATAATAATAATAATAATAATAATAATAATAACAATAATAAGGTAGTAATAATAATAATTTTGATAACGAAAATATACCTTCCAAGCTTTTCTAAAAAAAAATGCCCCGAACCGGGCTCGAACCTGTGACCTCTCACTCAACCCTCAAAACACCCTATACCATCCATCTATCCATGCTTTTTCTTAATTGATTCACAGCTTATATTTCTTTAACCTATATTGTATCTGATTCTTTTTCTTCATCAATAAATATCATCACTCAACAATCACAGAATCAATTATATTCATCTTCACTTTTATCGGATTAACATCTTAACATCACATCACCCTCATCAAAAGTGTCACGACCCTACTTTTTCCGTTATCTTTTTCCGTTAATTATTTAACGACCGTTAACTGTTAGTGTGCCACGTCATTTCCATGACCTATATTATTATTTTTGTAATAATATATATAATAATTATTATGTGTTATGTGGATATATGTATTCATATTTTAAATTATACGTTTCTACGTTCCGCGGATTTCCATCCGGCAAATCTTTTCGGTTTTTAAACCAACGGTCGAGCTTTCGGGATTTTTAAATCCTAAATATTTTAAATATGATATTTTAAGGTCATATTATTAATAGGTGTATTTATATTTATTTTTCGTCTCGCGTTTGTTATCTTTCCGGATTTTTAATCGCGTAAGTGTGTTTTCGCGTTTCGGGTTTCGTTCGGGCTTTCGGGCCATCAGGAAATCACATTTAAGTGAGATGGACCAAGTGGGGCCCACCCCACTAAAGAATTCGGCCGACCCAAGGGGGGGGAGGGAGTAATACTCCCATTTCCTAATTTATTTCCTTATTTTTGTAATTATCTCTTTTATTTTTCCACCTAAACTTAATTTGCAATTTTTCTCTCTTCCTCCCTTGCCCTAGTTGACGCCACCACCACCACCATTCATCATCTTCATCAATCAAAAATTAAAGCTTGGATCATAAATCAATTAACACCAACGCGTTCCTTGTTTCGTTCTCTACGCGATCATCTACTTTGTTTCTCGATTAGGGTATAAACCCTAACCCTAGCTTTTTGAATTTTCAATTATTTTACTGATTTTATATGTTATATGATTAGTATGATGTGTATAAGTTAGTGTATTGTTGTTTGAATGCGTAGAATTACTCGTTTGTTCATGTTTTCGGTTTGTAAATTTTGGACAGCAGCATATAACGTATATTCTGACTTTGTAACTGATATGAATGTTAAAATAAAGTACATAAATGAGTTCCTCTCATCAAGACATTAATTTTAGACTCCGGATTCATGTCGTTTCGATTCCCGGAGCCCTAGATATGCTTAATTTGGTTTTTGTTAAAGATTGAAATGTGTTCTTGGCATGAACAAGGTTGGGTCCGACTTTGTGACCATCCTTGGTGTCTTTAGGGTGCCTCATTTGGTTAGGACTGATGGTGAGACGAATATTCATGTTCGGGTCACCTAAATCCGAGCCACGGTTCACCCGTTTCGCCCGAATTACTGTTTTGAGTAAGATGATTTTCCCAATTGATGTCATGGCTGATATCCACGACCTAGGGACTGTTCTTGGAGTGTTCTTGAGTTCATAAATGTGTCGGGTGGTTTGAGTAGGTGAAGTTACATATGTGGCTTGCCCGAAACCGACGCCCGGGGCTCAAGATACGACCCGGCGAACTTTTAAACTTAAAACTTATGGTTAATGATTAAACTTATGATAAAATTTATGGAATTCATTATTAATTAATTACTTAAGATAAAAGAAGTAATTATTATTATTTAAAACTTATGATATAAATATTTATTATATCATTTAATTATTAATTATAATTTCATTAACATTTTAATTAGACTTATGATTAATAATACTTTTATTATTAAAGGAAAATACTTATGATAAGTATTAAATTTGTTTTTGAGAAATTATTAAAAGACTTATAATAAATATTAAATAATTATTTAATTATTATAAGACTTAATTATTATTTAATTATGACTTAATTATTAAATACTTATGATTTAATAATTTTAATTAGAAACTTATGATATGATTAATAATTCATTATTAATTAATAATACTTATGATATGATTTAAAATTTATTATAAATTAATAATATTTATATTATGATTGATATTTAATTAATTAATTAAATACTTATGTTATACTAATTATAACATTTCAACTTATATTAACTTTAATAATTCATTTTATTTAATTAAACTTATGTTAAGACATTATTATACACTTTTGACTTTAAATAACATTATAACCTATGTTATTATTATAACTTACACTTTTAAAATTAATGTTGACTATGTTTGACCAAGGTTGACTTTTGAGTTGACTTTCGGTTGACTTTGACTTTCAGTTGACTTCTGTTGACTTTCTAAATAAGGAAACTTTCCTAACTTCAAAACTTTCCAAAAATAGAAACTTTCCAAAAATAGAAACTTTCCTAAAATAGAAACTTTCCAAAAATGGAAACCTGCTAAAAATAGAAACTTTCTAAAAATAGAAAGTGTGTGTCCTTATGCTGTTCCAATCAAACCGATGCTTGCTGAGTAATGTTCTATGCCTACTTGCAACATGTACAATAGCTATCATACTAAGACTTGGCCTAAGTTAGTTATTTATTTCGACCTGCTTTATTTATAGGTCGGCGTTGTGATCTTTCTTGATCACTTTACTTTACTTGCTGTTCGCGTGTTTGTGAGATTTCTTCAGTTGCTATTTAAGGTGAGTTATAGTCCCGTTTTTACATACTTTTCAAAGTATATTTTTGGGATGTGATTACATGCAGATTTTTATTTACGTTTAGACACAAGTAACAGTTAAATTTAATTATTCATTGTGAGTTGGACAAAAATATTCCCTAGTCTGGTAACTGTAATCATTGGTTTCTACCGGTGAACGCGAATCCTACGGATAGATCTATCGGGTTTGACAACCCCATTTCGAGCTAGTCGCGCTAGCAATTTATAATCGGAATGTTTAGTACTTCGTAATTTGTTGTAGATACACTGTCCAAGTGTATATTTTTATTGTGTTTGGCAAGGGTAAATAAAGGGTTAAGTGGTTACCAGGTGGCTCATTGATAATGGAATAATGTTTAATGTTTTCTAACATTTTTAAATCTTGTGGTCTAAAGTTTACTTATTTATTTAAACCTATAATTCACTCAACCTTTGTGTTGACAGTTTACTTGCATGTTTTCACAGGTACTTGAGTTATTTGATGCTTCCGCTGTCGTTAGAAGAGTCTGCATGCATTTGGGCAGATTTTATGAAACAATTTATGAAACTTAAGTTTGCATTCTATTTTGGATAATTTAAATTGTGGGATTGTTGGCAATGTTTTGTGTCAACTTTTGATTTCATATTATGGTTGGTTGGTTTTCAAACTACTTAATTTGGTTTGTTTCCTTTTTGGGGAACATTTTGAAATAAAAGAATGCAACTTTGTTATTTAATTCATTTAAGTCCGATCAAGCTATGGGACCAACTGACGGATCCGTTAAGTGTTTTGACGGGGTCGTCACATGTGGTATCAGAGCTCTGGTTGTAGGGAACTAGGCGGTCTTAATGTGGTCAACCCGTGGTTATTAGGGTGCATTAGAGTCTAGTCTACAGCCCGACCATTTTGCTATAGCATTATTATGCATTTCATTTCGTATAAGTTATATTATTAGCTTTCATATCTTTTGGTATATGGTTTGCGGTTTTGCTGTTTGCAGATGTCGACTTCGAGCGATAACTCTGTTGCTGCTCCTGCTCCACCGTCTCCTGCTAGACGTCGTGCTAATCAACCGGAGATCGATGATCCTGTTCATTACTATTTTTCTACCATTACTCATATGAACCGGGCTTATAATGAGGTGACACGTATTAACGCCCTTAGTGATTGTTTGCGCACCTTGCCACATAATGAAGTTATGGACGAGATCCGTGCCGACATGGGTAACTTTATCACTTTCAAGCATAGGGTTGAGGATGCGAACCGCAAGCGTGATCGAGAAGTTAATGCTAAGTTCGAGGCTCTCGAGAGCACTGTTCGTGTGTTGAAGGAAGAGTTGGATGTTGTGAAAGGGAAGTTGCGTAAGTATGAGGATCCTGCTGAGACTCATGCTGGACCAGCTTATCACACCCGCTCTAAGCGAATGTGATGTGATTATTCATATTGATTATCTATTTCATCAGACTTAATGTCCTTTTTATACATACATTTTGGGTTATGTACGGCGTTTTGCCGAGGATTTTATTAAGATTTTGTTATGGGATATTTTTCATTATGTATGGATGGTTATTTTTTTATGACATCTATTATCATTATCATGTTTTATTTCTGATGTTGTGGCTCTTGGCATGTTATATTATGCGTAATATATGTTCATGTATGTTAGGTGCTATGTATGTTGTATGATGTTATCATAAAATATGTATGCATGTGATGGTTATTTCTATAACAATCATAACTGTCATGTTATTACTCATAGTGTTAGTTGACTAATATCTTAATGGTTAGTCTTTTCGTGTTTTGATCTATTCCTTTATGACACTAGTATTATTCTTGGTACTAACGGATGTGTTATTCTATTTTGAAGATCATGCCTCCAAGAGAGTCCACTGAAGCGCGTATGCAACGCCTGATCAATGAAGGAATTGCGGCTGCTATGGCAGCAAATGCTGATGTTAACGCCAATGTGAACAATAACGTGGGATGCTCCCACAAAACTTTTATGGCTGGTCGACCTCAAGAATTCAGTGGTACGGAAGGACCAATAGGGCTTACTCGTTGGTTCGAGAAAATCGAATCTATTTTCAGGGTCAGTCGGGTCCGTGAAGAGGACAAAGTTAGTTTCGCTAGTTGCACTCTCAAGGATAGTGCCTTGACATGGTGGAACAATCTGGTTAGTAGTTTGGGAAGCGATGTAGCTTATGGTTTGGCCTGGAATGATTTTAAGGAAAGATTGATCACCCGCTATAGACCTCGGGGTGAGCTTAAGAAGCTAGAGGTTGAGCTCAAGAATTTGAAAATGCATGGCACCGAGTTAGATGCCTATGAACGAAGGTTTTTCGAGTTAACTTTGCTGTGTCCTAGGGTTTATGCGGATGAGGACCGCAAAATTGAGGCTTACATTGATGGTTTGTCCGAGAAGATTGAACACGGGGTTGAGTCCAGTGAACCCCAGACTATTGAGGCCGCTATGTCTATGGCCCACAAACTTAATGACAAGGTGTTGAGAAGAAGTAAGACTACAGTTGTTGAAAGTAGTGAGGAGGTTGTCAAGAAGGCTGAAAATGGGAAACGAAAGTGGGATAACAACCGCAATCAAAACCAAAATCAGCAGAAGAAACAGGATACCTCAGGTGCTAACAACAGAAATCAGCGTGTGTGTCCTCGTTGCTATAAAGTTCATGATGGTTACTGCACAGTTACTTGTAAGAGGTGCTCTAAGCAAGGGCACATTGCTAAAGATTGTACAGTGCTTTTGCCGGGATCTGCTACTCCCGCGACTGGTGGTAATAATAATAATGTTGGTAATAGAGGTGGTAACGGTAACGGTAATGGGAAATCGAATAATGGAGGTAATCCAAGAGTTTGTTATGAGTGTGGGAAGCCGGGGCATTTCCGAGATGCTTGTCCCAACAAGAAGACTGCAGAGACTGCACGCGGCCGAGCGTTCAACATTAATGCTAAGGATGCGGAGGAAGATCCTAAGCTTGTTACTGGTACGTTCTCAGTCAACGATTTATCAGTTTATGTGTTATTTGATTCAGGGGCTGATTTAAGTTTCGTGTCGAGTAAATTAAGTCCGAGAATCAAAACGCCGTTAACTCTCTTAGACAATACTTATGTTATTGAAGTAGCTAATGGTAAGGAACTTACTGCTAAGACTGTACATCGTAAGTGTAACATTAATCTGGGTGGTAGGGATTTCGAGATAGATTTGATACCGATTGAACTTGGTAGTTTTGATATTATTATTGGTATGGATTGGTTGTCCGCGAACCGTGCCGAGATCGTCTGTTATGATAAGGCTATTCGTATTACTGATGTGATTGGAGAGCCACTGATGGTCTTTGGAGATAAGAAATGCACACAGTTAAACCTTATTAGCTGTATGAAAGTTCGAAAACATCTTCGCAAAGGCTGTCATGCTATTCTTGCTCATGTTGTTGATCCTAGTAAGGAAGTAAAGAACGTTGATGACGTTCATATTGTTAGGGATTTTCCCGAGGTGTTTCCCGATGACTTACCTGGCCTTCCGCCGCAACGCGCGGTAGAATTTCAGATTGATCTTGTTCCCGGTGCTGCTCCTGTAGCACGTGCTCCTTATCGTCTTGCGCCTTCTGAACTTCAAGAATTGTCAAGTCAACTCCGTGAGTTGATAGACAAAGGTTTTATTCGTCCTAGTTCGTCCCCTTGGGGAGCTCCTGTTCTGTTTGTTAAGAAGAAGGATGGTTCTTTTCGTTTATGCATTGATTATCGTGAACTGAATAAGCTCACTGTTAAAAATCGTTATCCTCTTCCGAGAATTGATGATCTGTTCGATCAGCTTCAGGGTTCTTCTGTTTATTCAAAAATTGATCTTCGTTCTGGCTATCATCAGTTGCGTGTTAAAGAATCTGATGTTTCAAAAACTGCTTTTCGCACCCGTTACGGTCACTTTGAATTTCTTGTTATGCCGTTCGGATTGACAAATGCACCTGCTGTGTTCATGGACCTCATGAACCGTGTGTGTAGACCCTATCTGGACAAGTTCGTTATTGTTTTCATCGACGACATCCTTATCTATTCTAAGAGTGATGAAGAGCACGAAGAACACTTGAGGTTAGTGCTTGATTTGTTAAAGAAAGAAGAGTTGTACGCTAAGTTCTCTAAGTGTGCTTTTTGGTTAAGAGAAGTTCAGTTCCTTGGTCACATTGTTAGCAAACAAGGAATACAAGTTGATCCTGCTAAAATTGAGGCGATTGAAAAGTGGGAAACCCCGAAAACTCCTACTCAAATTCGTCAGTTCTTAGGATTGGCAGGTTACTATCGAAGGTTCATCCAGGATTTCTCTCGTATAGCGAAACCTCTGACTGCTTTAACGCATAAAGGGAAAAAGTATGAGTGGAAGGATGAACAGGAGAATGCTTTTCAGATTTTGAAGAAGAAACTGACTACCGCTCCGATATTGTCTCTACCGGAGGGTAATGATGATTTTGTTGTTTATTGTGACGCATCACGACAAGGCTATGGTTGCGTTTTGATGCAACGAAAGAAGGTTATTGCGTACGCATCACGTCAGTTGAAGATTCATGAGCAGAACTATACAACTCATGATTTAGAGTTGGGGGCCGTTGTTTTTGCACTTAAGATTTGGAGACATTATTTGTATGGGGTCAAGAGTACTGTGTACACAGATCACAAAAGTCTTCAACATATCCTCGATCAGAAACAGTTGAACATGAGACAACGAAGATGGATTGAGACGTTGAATGATTACGATTGTGACCTTTTGTATCACCCGGGTAAGGCCAATGTTGTGGCTGATGCATTGAGTCGTAAAGAAAGGACTGAACCTCGCAGGGTTAGGGCCTTGAATATGACAGTTAGATCAAACCTCGCAAGGCAGATTCTTGAGGCACAACAAGAAGCCTTAAAGGAAGAGAATTTTGTGAAAGAAAACGTAAGAGGTATGGCTAAGAAATTCGAGATTCGAGCAGATGGTACTAGGTACTTTGTAGGACGCCTTTGGGTTCCGAAGTTTGGTGAACTGCGACAACTTGTTTTGGATGAGGCTCACAAGTCTAGGTACTCTATTCATCCTGGTTCAGGGAAGATGTACCATGATCTTAAGGAGCTGTATTGGTGGCCAAATTTGAAAGGTGATGTGGCTACGTATGTGGCTAAGTGTTTGACCTGTTCTAAGGTCAAAGCTGAACATCAAAAACCGTCCGGATTGTTGGTACAACCAGAAATTCCCGAGTGGAAGTGGGAAGGTATCACTATGGATTTTATCACTAAGTTACCAAGAGTTTCGGGTGGCTACGATGCGATTTGGGTGATTGTAGATCGACTCACTAAGTCGGCTCACTTTTTGCCGATTAGGGAAACCGATTCCATGGAGAAACTCACCCGTTTGCATTTGAAAGAGATTGTTTCGAGGCATGGTGTTCCCGTTTCTATAATTTCCGACAGAGATAGTCGATTTGTATCGAGATTTTGGCAATCGTTGCAAGAAGCCTTGAGCACTAGATTGGATATGAGCACCGCTTATCATCCTCAAACGGATGGTCAAAGTGAGAGGACCATTCAGACATTAGAAGATATGTTGCGAGCTTGTGTGATGGATTTTGGAAATGGGTGGGATAAGTATTTGCCGTTAGCTGAGTTTTCTTATAACAACAGCTACCACGCAAGTATTAAAGCCGCACCGTTTGAAGCTTTGTACGGTAGGAAATGTAGATCTCCTATTTGTTGGAATGAGGTTGGGGATGCTCAACTTACAGGTCCAGAGATTATTCACGAGACTACTGAGAAGATTGTTCAAATTAAAGAAAGGTTGAGAACTGCTAGAAGTCGGCAAAAGAGTTATGCCGACAGAGGAAGGAAAGATGTTGAATTTCAAGTTGGTGATCGTGTTATGTTAAAAGTTTCGCCTTGGAAGGGTGTTATTCGTTTTGGTAAAAGGGGGAAAGTTGAATACTCGATTTGTTGGACCTTTTGAAATTATTGAGAGAGTTGGACCCGTGGCTTATCGTTTGAAATTGCCACAAGAACTCAGTGCTGTTCACGATGTTTTCCATATTTCGAAGTGTAGGGAATTGAAGCATGAGTTAGTATAATATAATGACGTCAGGCCAACGTGGTTATATTACAGTAAGTCATGCTAAATTTCTAATATAACGTGATGATGATTCACAGACCTTATCCTCATTATGTACCATGTTACACGACTCTTTCATTCTACTTAAGCTCTAAGCATATCACGGAAATATTTCCTTTGATATTTATGTTCTTCCGTAATTCCAACAGTTACTAATAAATCGTGCTATTACATTTTCTTTCTGATTAGAAGATTTCCTTAAATTCCTTGAGTTCCGGAATTCAACAGTGACTACGTCAAAAGTTAAGACGAACCTCTATTTACTTCTGTGACGACCCGTCCTAATCCATCTGGACGAAGTCATCAACATTTGGTTCCATTGCGATGATCTACGCCAAGTAATGTCCTTATCATGAGCAAATGCACAGCGGAAGACCTAATTCGTACCTGAGAATAACATGCTTTAAAACGTCAACATAAAGTTGGTGAGATATAGGTTTAAGTGCTAGCAGCGTTATAAATATAGACCACAAGATTTCATATATATAATCGTTTTAATAAAAATATTCTAAGTTGTTGAGCACTTGATAACCATACTTAACATTTAATCAACGTCGCATATTCCCTTTATTATGAAATCTTACTACACCGCACCAAGTGTAGTCATCGAAACGAAGTACTGTGCAACCGTTGAATACTGGTCGTCCAGTCCGGTTAGGGTTGTCAGGCCCGATAGATCTATCAACAGGATTCGCGTTTACAATACCTCATGTAAATAATAGTTACCAAGTTACAGGGAAGTATGCCAGTGGTACAACTCAACGTAGAATATATATTTTTAATCACTTGTGTCCATAACGTAAATCATAAAATGCATGTATTCTCATCCCGAAATATTTAGAGTTTAAAAGTGGGACTATATACTCACCATACTGTATTTTGTAGTAAAAATACATATAACATCATTGAACAATGTAAGGTTGGCCTTGGATTCACGAACCTATATCAAGTATATATATTAACACATATAATTGTACTAAAGTAATTTCATCTATTAATTATATAACATATATATATATATATATATATTTAGTGTTGTAGTTATATAAAATTTATACTAGATTGCAATTAGAATATATATATTTTATTTATTATAACTTAAATTATATGTTATCTACATTTATTTTATATATACATTTTAAAATAATTAATGTTTATAGTTATATCAATATATATATATATATATATATATATATATATATATACACATATAATTAGTACTATATCAATAATTTGTTATATGTATCATAAAAAAATATGTTTAATATATAATTATAAAAAAAAAATATGAGTTTATATGCATAGTATTTATTTGTCATAAAAATAATGATAATAATAATAATTTTTAACAAAAATGATAGTTTTAATAATAAAGTCAATCTTATTAAGAATGATAATAATAATAATAATAATAATAATAATAATAATAATAATAATAATAATAATAATAATAATAATAATAATAATAATAACAATAATAAGGTAGTAATAATAATAATTTTGATAACGAAAATATACCTTCCAAGCTTTTCTAAAAAAAAATGCCCCGAACCGGGCTCGAACCTGTGACCTCTCACTCAACCCTCAAAACACCCTATACCATCCATCTATCCATGCTTTTTCTTAATTGATTCACAGCTTATATTTCTTTAACCTATATTGTATCTGATTCTTTTTCTTCATCAATAAATATCATCACTCAACAATCACAGAATCAATTATATTCATCTTCACTTTTATCGGATTAACATCTTAACATCACATCACCCTCATCAAAAGTGTCACGACCCTACTTTTTCCGTTATCTTTTTCCGTTAATTATTTAACGACCGTTAACTGTTAGTGTGCCACGTCATTTCCATGACCTATATTATTATTTTTGTAATAATATATATAATAATTATTATGTGTTATGTGGATATATGTATTCATATTTTAAATTATACGTTTCTACGTTCCGCGGATTTCCATCCGGCAAATCTTTTCGGTTTTTAAACCAACGGTCGAGCTTTCGGGATTTTTAAATCCTAAATATTTTAAATATGATATTTTAAGGTCATATTATTAATAGGTGTATTTATATTTATTTTTCGTCGCGCGTTTGTTATCTTTCCGGATTTTTAATCGCGTAAGTGTGTTTTCGCGTTTCGGGTTTCGTTCGGGCTTTCGGGCCATCAGGAAATCACATTTAAGTGAGATGGACCAAGTGGGGCCCACCCCACTAAAGAATTCGGCCGACCCAAGGGGGGGGAGGGAGTAATACTCCCATTTCCTAATTTATTTCCTTATTTTTGTAATTATCTCTTTTATTTTTCCACCTAAACTTAATTTGCAATTTTTCTCTCTTCCTCCCTTGCCCTAGTTGACGCCACCACCACCACCATTCATCATCTTCATCAATCAAAAATTAAAGCTTGGATCATAAATCAATTAACACCAACGCGTTCCTTGTTTCGTTCTCTACGCGATCATCTACTTTGTTTCTCGATTAGGGTATAAACCCTAACCCTAGCTTTTTGAATTTTCAATTATTTTACTGATTTTATATGTTATATGATTAGTATGATGTGTATAAGTTAGTGTATTGTTGTTTGAATGCGTAGAATTACTCGTTTGTTCATGTTTTCGGTTTGTAAATTTTGGACAGCAGCATATAACGTATATTCTGACTTTTTAACTGATATGAATGTTAAAATAAAGTACATAAATGAGTTCCTCTCATCAAGACATTAATTTTAAACTCCGGATTCATGTCGTTTCGATTCCCGGAGCCCTAGATATGCTTAATTTGGTTTTTGTTAAAGATTGAAATGTGTTCTTGGCATGAACAAGGTTGGGTCCGACTTTGTGACCATCCTTGGTGTCTTTAGGGTGCCTCATTTGGTTAGGACTGATGGTGAGACGAATATTCATGTTCGGGTCACCTAAATCCGAGCCACGGTTCACCCGTTTCGCCCGAATTACTGTTTTGAGTAAGATGATTTTCCCAATTGATGTCATGGCTGATATCCACGACCTAGGGACTGTTCTTGGAGTGTTCTTGAGTTCATAAATGTGTCGGGTGGTTTGAGTAGGTGAAGTTACATATGTGGCTTGCCCGAAACCGACGCCCGGGGCTCAAGATACGACCCGGCGAACTTTTAAACTTAAAACTTATGGTTAATGATTAAACTTATGATAAAATTTATGGAATTCATTATTAATTAATTACTTAAGATAAAAGAAGTAATTATTATTATTTAAAACTTATGATATAAATATTTATTATATCATTTAATTATTAATTATAATTTCATTAACATTTTAATTAGACTTATGATTAATAATACTTTTATTATTAAAGGAAAATACTTATGATAAGTATTAAATTTGTTTTTGAGAAATTATTAAAAGACTTATAATAAATATTAAATAATTATTTAATTATTATAAGACTTAATTATTATTTAATTATGACTTAATTATTAAATACTTATGATTTAATAATTTTAATTAGAAACTTATGATATGATTAATAATTCATTATTAATTAATAATACTTATGATATGATTTAAAATTTATTATAAATTAATAATATTTATATTATGATTGATATTTAATTAATTAATTAAATACTTATGTTATACTAATTATAACATTTCAACTTATATTAACTTTAATAATTCATTTTATTTAATTAAACTTATGTTAAGACATTATTATACACTTTTGACTTTAAATAACATTATAACCTATGTTATTATTATAACTTACACTTTTAAAATTAATGTTGACTATGTTTGACCAAGGTTGACTTTTGAGTTGACTTTCGGTTGACTTTGACTTTCAGTTGACTTCTGTTGACTTTCTAAATAAGGAAACTTTCCTAACTTCAAAACTTTCCAAAAATAGAAACTTTCCAAAAATAGAAACTTTCCTAAAATAGAAACTTTCCAAAAATGGAAACCTGCTAAAAATAGAAACTTTCTAAAAATAGAAAGTGTGTGTCCTTATGCTGTTCCAATCAAACCGATGCTTGCTGAGTAATGTTCTATGCCTACTTGCAACATGTACAATAGCTATCATACTAAGACTTGGCCTAAGTTAGTTATTTATTTCGACCTGCTTTATTTATAGGTCGGCGTTGTGATCTTTCTTGATCACTTTACTTTACTTGCTGTTCGCGTGTTTGTGAGATTTCTTCAGTTGCTATTTAAGGTGAGTTATAGTCCCGTTTTTACATACTTTTCAAAGTATATTTTTGGGATGTGATTACATGCAGATTTTTATTTACGTTTAGACACAAGTAACAGTTAAATTTAATTATTCATTGTGAGTTGGACAAAAATATTCCCTAGTCTGGTAACTGTAATCATTGGTTTCTACCGGTGAACGCGAATCCTACGGATAGATCTATCGGGTTTGACAACCCCATTTCGAGCTAGTCGCGCTAGCAATTTATAATCGGAATGTTTAGTACTTCGTAATTTGTTGTAGATACACTGTCCAAGTGTATATTTTTATTGTGTTTGGCAAGGGTAAATAAAGGGTTAAGTGGTTACCAGGTGGCTCATTGATAATGGAATAATGTTTAATGTTTTCTAACATTTTTAAATCTTGTGGTCTAAAGTTTACTTATTTATTTAAACCTATAATTCACTCAACCTTTGTGTTGACAGTTTACTTGCATGTTTTCACAGGTACTTGAGTTATTTGATGCTTCCGCTGTCGTTAGAAGAGTCTGCATGCATTTGGGCAGATTTTATGAAACAATTTATGAAACTTAAGTTTGCATTCTATTTTGGATAATTTAAATTGTGGGATTGTTGGCAATGTTTTGTGTCAACTTTTGGTTTCATATTATGGTTGGTTGGTTTTCAAACTACTTAATTTGGTTTGTTTCCTTTTTGGGGAACATTTTGAAATAAAAGAATGCAACTTTGTTATTTAATTCATTTAAGTCCGATCAAGCTATGGGACCAACTGACGGATCCGTTAAGTGTTTTGACGGGGTCGTCACAAAAAGTATCATGTATCATGTTGCAATACCAATATTTAATCCGAGCAGTAGGAAAAGAGAAACAGCAAAACACGGCCCAAAATCAGATAAGAATGGCAGCCCAAAAGTTTAAATGGATCCACAGAGTCTAGTAGCCCAACAAGTTAAATGTTTGGATTTATAGGATTTCGGTTATTAAGGGAAACTATAACCTATGATTGTTGTTGTTGGATTGGGTCACGAAAAGGAGTATAAACCGAATTAAAATAGTGCAGCAGCAGTATCAAAATTATTGTAGTTCGAACAGCTCAAAATTTAATATATTAAACTTATAAACCGACCCTACTTCAATCATAGGTATCGTGATTTACTCATAGCAGTGGGAATAAAATATTGGTGGGGTTTTCTTCTTGATAATGTATCGACCAAAGTAAAAGGGAGCACAAACCCACAATACTTGCTCCACTATCCTAATCCCCTTTAAATCGGTTCACAGACAACAAAAGGAAAAGTCGTATTCAATATTTCTATTATTGCTTTCCTCATCTTTTTCTTTATCATAAATTGCAGGTGGTAGGGTTCCTGCTTAATTGTCTTTTCTATTTAACCGAAACAGAAAAGGAATCGAGCATCAACTTATCATCATTCATCTTCTTTCGCGTTTTTAAATTCCCACAGAGATATTACAGCAGTCTTGTTTTACAGAAACATATTGCAGCAGCGGTTTTCGTGGGTTCATGGTGGTAAGGGTGGTGAAAGTTTAAAGGTGTTGGTGGTTGTTGAGGAAAATAGGAAGTAAAAGAGAGAGAAAAGAGAGAGAGAGAGAGAGAGAGAGAGAGATAAGGTGGTGGTGTTTGTAGGTTTCAATCATGGTGATGGTTGCGGTAATTGTGAAGATGGTGACCGTAAAATGGTTCATTGGTTGTGGTGATTCTACAGGAACGGAGTGTTGGTAGTGAGGGTGTCGGTGGTGATGGGTTAAGGTGGTGGTTTGCATACACTAGCTTATGATGATGGTGGTGTTGGGTATTGTTGTATGATGTAGGGAAGCAACAAGGAACACCGATTTTATTTGATGATAATACTCCAAGATGTTAGTTTGGCGGATGGTTTAATGGTTTTCGAACACTCTGAAGTAGAGACAATAGTATGCAAACGAGAGGGTTTGTTGTAGTGGTAGAGTGTTGGTAGTTAACCAATCGTCGAGTAATCGAATAGCAAGGCAATAGTTGTAGGTGATGTTAATGGTTCATGGTTTGTATTGAATCTTGTTTTTGGCCAACATCATGAACCGATATCGAAAGTAGAGAACGAATTAGTTTAGTAGCAGAGAAGAGGAGATCAAGGAAGGTGATGTTGTTATTTCGCACTCGTAGGGTGATGTGTTTTACGTAAGTAAGTGACTAAAGATAAGAGTAAAGATTATATTTATCCATGTAACTGTGTTTGTTTTCCATTGATTTTTCAACAACTTTGTACCTTTGATTGGAATTCTGAAGACTCAAACAAAATCAGATACAGTTGACAATGATTTAAAGTTAACTTTAGGATCCTATGATTTTTGTATACGTAATTATTTATATATGTGTATATACATGTATATATATATATATAAGCTGTATTCGTATTAGTTTTATATATATCTGATGTATATCCACCTATATATACATACTGACTTTTGTATTATATAAATCTTATTAATAAGATAAGAATGTTATTAAACAAAGATACCAATATTAATATTAATAATATAATAATACTAATAATAATAGAATCATAATAATTATAATATAAATGATAATTTTATTAAAATTATACTAATAGTAATAATAAGAATAAGAGTAATGATAATAATAATAATATATGTTAATTATACAAATAATATTTAAGATATATCGTGTTATTTGTATTAAATTTCATATTTATATTTTTATAATTTCTTACTATTACATATACTTACCTTTATATATGTATCTACTTATTTACAACATTTGTTCGTGAATCGTCGGGAATTGTCGAAGGTCAAATGGTTTCATGCAAACTGTCCTAAAAATTTAAAGACTCAACTTTACAGACTTCGCTTATCGTGTCGGAAACATATAAAGATAAAGTTTAAATTTGATCGGAAATTTCCGGGTCGTCACAGTACCTACCCGTTAAATAAATTTCGTCCCGAAATTTGAGTGAGGTTGTCATGGTTAACAATAAGAATATTTTCGTGACGAATATGAGTTGATAAATAGAGTTTTATCATTATTGAGTAATATAGATAAAATGATTTGATTATGTAAAGCGTACGAGTAAAGCTGTTACAAAGATTGAGATAGAGCTTTAACTTTTTGACGTAATCAAAGTGGATTTTCGGAATTTCAGGGATTAAAAGAAAATTTTAAAAATCTAAAAGATCTGATTCTTCGTTGAATAAGGTACTTAAGATCTCTTAAATTAAATGCTGATATCTGCCTCAATTGCTATGTCGGATACTCTTATTATAAATTTATCTCTACCGTTTCATTATTTTCACCACTTCTATATTTTCTTTCCTTGATTTACATTTCCAAGGATTGTGAAAATGCTTAATCCAGTTCTGATCCTTGTCCTCATCCTTACTATCGTAACATTCATTCTTCTTTTCCAACTTCCACCAGAGGAATCTACTTTCTTCTACTTCGCCCTTGGGGTTATAGTGTTTTTAATTCTCCCGTGGCTTTATGTTGCTATAAACATTGACATACACGGTTTGTAATTTATGTGTTGTTATCGGGTTTTATATTCTCTCTTATATTTCGAAGCTCTATGCTTTTGTTTTCTCTTCCCGACTTCAAGTCAAGCGAATAATGGTCCAGAATTCGTAGATATAGAATTTCGAATGATTATAATGTTCTAAGCAGGAAGGAACGTGATAGTACGATTTGATTTTCAAATTTATCAAAATTACTGAAGATAGAACTATCAAGAATACATTTTCTTGATATGTTCAGAAGTTAAGTAGAATGAAAGAGTTATGTAACATGACACATGATGAGGATAAGGTCTGTGAATCATCATCACGTTACATTAGAAATTTAGCATGACTTACTGTAATATAATGACGTTGGCCGGGCGTCATTATATTATACTAACTCATGTTTCAATTTCCAACATTACTCCAGAAGCATTCAAATTTTTACAGAAGGATAGAAACTAAAACAGTTTCTTTTATGATGTAGCATAGATAGCACGAGGAGATAGATAATTTCGGTCAAAGATATTTATGAAGTTATCTTCAGAAATATCGAAGATATTTATGATGATATTTTGGAATTTCTAAGTTCGAAGGTTGATGAAGAAAAATTTTCCGTAAGATTTTAACATGACCTCGGAGTAAGATATTCTCTAAAGATTTCATCGGATCCCGAATTACCTGGATTCTTTGAATATAGGGTTTGGTCCTTGTATTTGTCCTTGGTCTCCTTCATGGTTAGCTCAATCCATTTTTCAGTATCAATTTTTCTATCGGGCGTTCCCAATATTCCATTCTTTATTATCAAACTTTTGGCCATTTAGACCATCTACATCATGCTGCTTCATCAGTATTTTTAAAGTTAACAGATCTGGGTCATCGGTTATCAAACGGAGGTGGTTTCAGGAGAATTGTGTTTTTTGGATGATTAAACGCTGATGGTAAAATGGTGGAATATAAAAGGTTCTCCAGTAATAATAAAGAGTACGCATATATATCAAGGTTATAATAAGGTTGTTTCGGATGAAAAGTCGGAGTTGATTTGTTGGAGCTGTGACAAAATTTGCTACTTTGAAAGGAATTACAAATTATTTTGGGTAATAATAACACTAAAGGAATTAGCACAGCTACGTGTTAAACGTTTACTTAGTTTCCGAGAGTTTTTCAGATGCATAACTATATGCATCAATCTTTTCTTCCGTAGATGAAGTGCGGCTGGTTCATCCTCTTGATCGAGATGTTTTCAAGAATCGTGAAAGGTTTGAACGCAGATTGTAATCGTCAAGATACGAATGTGGTTTAAGATGAAATCAAGTGGCAAACTTGAAGAATTATTTAGTTTCATATGTTATAATCAGTATTTTAATTCATTTTAATTGTCCAATATTATTCGTCCACAGTCGATAGTCAACATTTAACAGTCCAATAGTTCATATATAGTTTAATATATAACATTCGAATTAATTAATACGTATCGTGACCCGTGTACCGATCTCAGTATTGATCACAACTCAAACTATATATATATTTTGGAATCAACCTCAACCCTGTATAGCTAACTCCGTCATTTGCATATAGAGTGTCTATGGTTGTTCCAAGATAAATATATAGATGGGTCAATATGATATGTCGAAACCTTGTATACGTGTCCCGTTATTTAAAGTGCGTAAAATAAATACAGAAATTAAATGACGATAAATAAAATTGCGAGAATGTAAATTGCTATAATTAAATTGCGATAAATAAAATGTAACCAGTTAGCTAGGAACAGTTAGCTAGGAACAGTTAGCGTGGATTCTTAACAATATTTCGATTAGTTAGTTCGTTTGTTTCTAACAAATTTTACTTTGTCCCATGTTTTCTTCATTATGCCACTTGTTGGATTCTGAGAAGTCAAAATTCAAATATGAAATTGAATGAAAATGGTTATTTGGTGGTGAAGAGATTCGTATATCGGTGAATGTAAATAGGATAGTAAATGATCGTTGCATCAGATTCGAAGAATGTACAGTTAACTTATTAATGTGAAATCTTGAATATTCCTCGGGTATTACCTACCCGTTAAAATATTTTCATCATTAACAGTTTGTGCGAAAGAATTTTTAATTACAACCTTTATGAAGACATATATACATATATATTTTCTTCAGATGTAATCATGGATTTACTGAGTTAATATGATATTAATCTCATTTGATTTACCGTTAGAAATAGAATACATAATCTCTAAAACATTAAAGATTACATAATCATCATGATGAACGAATATCAAGGATGTAGAACGAAAATTATGCTCGAGGTATAGATTGCGATGTTGAGACATGTGATGTTGAAACTCGAGTTGTTGGTGGTACTGTTATGCTGCTGGTGCTGCTGCTGGTGTTTGAAACCTTCGCACCATATTCTCTAAAGCCACTACTCGAGCGCGAAGCTCGTTGACTTCTTCTATTATACCGGGGTGACTGTCGGTTCGGACGAGTGGATAAATAAGATCTAGAATTTGGTATAGTATATGATCGTGACGAGATACTCGGGAAATGAGAGAGAAAATGGTGTTTCGGACAGGTTCGCCGGTAAGTGCTTCAGGTTCTTCACCCAGAGGTGAATTCGGTTGGTGGAAGGGATCACCTTCTTCATGCCTCCAATGATTAAGTAGGCTACGAACCCATCCCCAATTCATCCAGAATTGGTGATGACTAACTGGTTGATCCATTCCGGTTACACTGTCTTCGGATCTTGAGTCGAAGTCCACATCGAAATAGCTGTGGGAATCTAAGGAATTTGAACTAGTTGCGAGTTCCGTCTTGTACGGTTAGATAAAGGATTTTTCGATATGAGATGATTTTTGGATATCGGTTGATATTCTAATTACATAGAATACATGTATATATTACAGAAGATCCCGTAAATTGCGGAGGAAATTAAGGAAACGTGTCAGATAAAGTCTACAGTAACAGATACGCTAAGATATGAATTTATCTATACACTATCTATCAAATAAGTGCAAGAAGTCGTGTCTAGACTTAGGAATGATAAGCATGTAATTTTCCACTATAAATGATAAACAATACTTATAATATGCAGCTAAGGTCGAAGTCCAGACTTGCTAATGCATCCTAACAACTATCAGTTAGACACACTAATGCAAGGCCTGATTCGCTAGGACCAACGCTCTGATACCACCTGTGACGACCCGTCCTAATCCATCTGGACGAAGTCATCAACATTTGGTTCCATTGCGATGATCCACGCCAAGTAATGTCCTTATCATGAGCAAATGCACAGCGGAAGACCTAATTCGTACCTGAGAATAACATGCTTTAAAACGTCAACATAAAGTTGGTTAGATATAGGTTTAAGTGCTAGCAGCGTTATAAATATAGACCACAAGATTTCATATATATAATCGTTTTAATAAAAATATTCTAAGTTGTTGAGCACTTGATAACCATACTTAACATTTAATCAACGTCGCATATTCCCTTTATTATGAAATCTTACTACACTGCACCAAGTGTAGTCACCGAAACGAAGTACTGTACAACCGTTGAATACTGGTCGTCCAGTCCGGTTGGGGTTGTCAGGCCCGATAGATCTATCAACAGGATTCGCGTTTACAATACCTCATGTAAATAATAGTTACCAAGTTACAGGGAAGTATGCCAGTGGTACAACTCAACGTAGAATATATATTTTTAATCACTTGTGTCCATAACGTAAATCATAAAATGCATGTATTCTCATCCCGAAATATTTAGAGTTTAAAAGTGGGACTATATACTCACCATACTGTATTTTGTAGTAAAAATACATATAACATCATTGAACAATGTAAGGTTGGCCTTGGAATCACGAACCTATATCAAGTATATATATTAACACATATAATTGTACTAAAGTAATTTCATCTATTAATTATATAACATATATATATATATATATTTAGTGTTGTAGTTATATAAAATTTATACTAGATTGCAATTAGAATATATATATTTTATTTATTATAACTTAAATTATATGTTATCTACATTTATTTATATATACATTTTAAAATAATTAATGTTTATAGTTATATCAATATATATATATATATATACATATAATTAGTACTATATCAATAATTTGTTATATGTATCATAAAAAAATATGTTTAATATATAATTATAAAAAAAATATGTGTTTATATGCATAGTATTTATTTGTCATAAAAATAATGATAATAATAATAATTTTTAACAAAAATGATAGTTTTAATAATAAAGTCAATCTTATTAAGAATGATAATAATAATAATAATAATAATAATAATAATAATAATAATAATAATAATAATAATAATAATAATAATAATAATAATAATAATAATAATAACAATAATAAGGTAGTAATAATAATAATTTTGATAACGAAAATATACCTTCCAAGCTTTTCTAAAAAAAAAATGCCCCGAACCTGGCTCGAACCTGTGACCTCTCACTCAACCCTCAAACACCCTATACCATCCATCTATCCATGCTTTTTCTTAATTGATTCACAGCTTATATTTCTTTAACCTATATTGTATCTGATTCTTTTTCTTCATCAATAAATATCATCACTCAACAATCACAGAATCAATTATATTCATCTTCACTTTTATCGGATTAACATCTTAACATCACATCACCCTCATCAAAAGTATCATGTATCATGTTGCAATACCAATATTTAATCCGAGCAGTAGGAAAAGAGAAACAGCAAAACACGGCCCAAAATCAGATAAGAATGGCAGCCCAAAAGTTTAAATGGATCCACAGAGTCTAGTAGCCCAACAAGTTAAATGTTTGGATTTATAGGATTTCGGTTATTAAGGGAAACTATAACCTATGATTGTTGTTGTTGGATTGGGTCACGAAAAGGAGTATAAACCGAATTAAAATAGTGCAGCAGCAGTATCAAAATTATTGCAGTTCGAACAGCTCAAAATTTAACATATTAAACTTATAAACCGACCCTACTTCAATCATAGGTATCGTGATTTACTCATAGCAGTGGGAATAAAATATTGGTGGGGTTTTCTTCTTGATAATGTATCGACCAAAGTAAAAGGGAGCACAAACCCACAATACTTGCTCCACTATCCTAATCCCCTTTAAATCGGTTCACAGACAACAAAAGGAAAAGTCGTATTCAATATTTCTATTATTGCTTTCCTCATCTTTTTCTTTATTATAAATTGCAGGTGGTAGGGTTCCTGCTTAATTGTCTTTTCTATTTAACCGAAACAGAAAAGGAATCGAGCATCAACTTATCATCATTCATCTTCTTTCGCGTTTTTAAATTCCCACAGAGATATTACAGCAGTCTTGTTTTACAGAAACATATTACAGCAGCGGTTTTCGTGGGTTCATGGTGGTAAGGGTGGTGAAAGTTCAAAGGTGTTGGTGGTTGTTGAGGAAAACAGGAAGTAAAAGAGAGAGAAAAGAGAGAGAGAGAGAGAGAGAGAGAGAGAGAGAGAGAGATAAGGTGGTGGTGTTTGTAGGTTTCAATCATGGTGATGGTTGCGGTAATTGTGAAGATGGTGACCGTAAAATGGTTCATTGGTTGTGGTGATTCTACAGGAACGGAGTGTAACGACCCGCACTTTTTCGATCGTTCTATACTTATAAGATTAATATTTACATAAATTAAACCTTACCAACATGATAAGCAATCCAAATTGTTGAGACTTATGTTTTCGAAAAGAGTTTTACACAACGTTTGACCGTCTAGTTTGACCGATGATATCACGAACTATACAATATATGATAATTATACGTTTGTGTATATATATGTATATATACATATTTAACATGATCTAAGAATGTTTTAATATCTCATTTTGTATTAATAACAATTAGTTATAAGTATATTTTGAAACTACTAACTTAAGTTTTCAAAACGATAACCATACGTAACGTTATTTGACTTAAATACTTATAACCTATAATGTTTATACATATATCGTATAAGTAATGTATTTAATCACTTTTAAAGGGCTTACATACATAAAACAATATAAGTATATTTACAAAAGATAGCTATATTTGAATCCTCGTTCCGTTTTCTCAAAGATTTCTATACGTATACCTAGGGTATATGTACCCGTATCATACGCAGCTTCTAGATGTATTTACTATTGGTATATACCAATAAAAATCTGCTCCTTAGCAGCCTTAAATGATTAAGAAACATGTGGAACCAACCATTTGTCAAGTAGCATGAATTATTTAGCAAGAAAACAAAGTTAGGTATCTTTTTTTTCCTTTATAACCTAAAAACGTTTTTATGCATGCACACCATTTCTTCACCCCATTTTCTCATACTTACACTTCCATTTCTCTCTCAAAATACTCTTAACTTCATACTTGATCATCTCCAAGCATTTTCCCCATCATTTAGCTTCAAAAACAACACTTAAACCTCATAAGAAAACCTTACAAAAACACTTCAAGAAATCCTTCCAAGAACACCAACTTACTTCCAATCTTTCATCCACTTCCATCACCCTTTTGGTTCTAGGTTCTTACTCCTCTTTTACAGCAACCTTGTCCAAGAAACTTGAGGTAGAATCTATGTTCATAACCTTATTCAATTCATATATATATAGCTATCTTATTTTGTGGTATAAAAGTTTAACAACAAGAACATAGTTTGAAAGTTTTCAAACTTGTTTGCAAACTAAATAGATCCTTCTAACTTAACTTTTAAAATACTTCAAGACCTGTAATATATCTTAAATATATGCTAATTTAACAAGGTATAACTTGGTTTTTCAAAGAACACTTTAAAAACTGAATTTACGACATCAGGAGTGCAACCGGGGGCTGTTTTGGGTTGGATAATTAAAAACCATCTTAAACTTTGAATTGGAGGTTTATTTTCTGGAAAAATGATTTTTACTATAAATATGATAACACATAAAAATTTCATGATTTAACTCAAAGTATAAGTATTTTTAGAAAAATAATCATTTAAGGTTGTTTACATGATGGAAAATGATTAACTTCATAAGTTTCACTAAAGTTTGACCTATGACCTGTGATTTCGAATACAAACTAAGGTATTTACAGTTCATAGTCTTAAAGAGGGACTCGATCCAAGGAAGTGGCAAGTTGAATCAACGAAAACGGAGTTGTAACGAAGAAACTATGACCAAAACGAGATCGGATATCTAAGACTAGTTTAGCTACGAAAATAATTGGAGAAAATTAAATAAATCACATCTTTTTAAAATAACATGATATTTTATATATATGTACTCATAATTTAATTTTATATGGTTCAGGATCACCCGTAAACAATACGAGAAGATTAATCATAAGATCCCATGATTGTACGCAACACGTCATTTGACAACACCGGTACTTTATGTACGCAACACGTCATTTGACAACACCGGTACCATGGGTCAAGATTAATCTCGACCAATACATATACGATGGGGTTTTATTTATTTCGTTGGGGGTTTTATTTATTTCATTGCGGGTATATTAAACATCTAAAAATGAACCATTAAAATTGAATTACTAACAACGAACTGCTAACTACGGACTAAGGAATTATTAAAAGTATTAAAAGTATAACAAGTATATATATGTGACATTTGTTTAAAAAGAAAAGGTATTGATATATTATATATGGATAGGTTCGTGATATCAACCGGAGACCAAGTCAAATTATATATATCTTCAAGACGAAAGTGAGTATATAGTCCCACTTTTAAACTCTAAATATTTCGGGATGAGAATACATGTATTTTATATTTTACGTTATGGACACAAGTAACTGAAAATATATTCTACGTTGAGTTGTACCACTGGCATACTTCCCTGTAGCTTGGTAACTAATATTTACAGCGGTATTGTAAACGCGAATCCTGTTGATAGATCTATCGGGCCTGACAATCCCAACCGGACTGGACGACCAGTATTCAACGGTTGCACAGTACTTCGTTTTGTGACTACACTTGGTACGGTGTAGTAAGATTTCATATTAAAGGGAATATGCGACGTGATTAAATGTTAAGTATGGTTACCAAGTGCTCAACCACTTAGAATATTTTTATGAAAATGTTTATATATGAAATCTTGTGGTCTATATATATATATATATTGCTGCCGGCACTAAACCTATATCTCACCAACTTTATGTTGACGTTTTAAACATGTTTATTCTCAGGTGATAATTAGAAGCTTCCGCTGCATTATGTTGAATTTGAGCAAGATCTTGCGTACGCATATATGTGTCAAAAACAAAACTGCATATCCAAGAACTTGTGTTGTAAAATATGCTAGAAATCGGGTTGTTATTATCATTTGTAAAGTTTGTAAGTCGAAGATTATCGCTAAACGATAATCATCTTTATTTTGTCCAAAGCTTGTATCAAAAATAAGGATCATGGTTTGTAATGTATAATATATGCAGTTTTTCTTTTAAAAATGTCGCATATAGAGGTCAATACCTCGCAATGAAATCATACGTTATCTAACACGTTCTTATGGTTAAGGACGGGTTATGACATGTGGTATCAGAGCGGTGGTCTTAGCGAACCAGGTTTGCATTAGTGTGTCTAACTGATAAGTCGTTAGGATACATTAGTAAGTCTGGACTTTGACCGGGTCTGATTTAAAAACCATTGCTTATCATTGTTGGTTAAAATTTATATGTAAATATTATGTAGTACTAATGGGTTAGTTGTTGTGTGATAGATGTCGGGCTCAAAACTTGTTATCACATTCAGCGACTCCGAACCAGAATCTTCAGATGGTGTTCCAGTCATTAACCTATCCGATGACGAAAATAATATCTTTGGGGAAGACTCACAAATTCCGGATGAACCGACTATAGAGAACCCGGAAAGTGAACCCGAGGAGGAAAGTGAACCCGAGGAGGAAAGTGAACCCGAGGAGGAAAGTGAACCCCAGGAGGAAAGTGAACCCGAGGGGGAAAGTGAACCCGAGGAAGAAATACAGGAAATTACAAAAGAAGAGTTCGAACTAGGAAAGAAACGAAAGGCTAATGAATTAGAAAATTCAAATCCTGAGTTTAATAAGGATGATGTGGCACCAACTCCACTAGACACTACCACCCCTATTCCCGCTATTCCTATTCGTTCTATCCCGGCATCCAGTTCTTCAGTCCCACAGCCAAAATATAGGCAGACAGCCAGGATAAGCGTTAAGCGATTCTTTGAACCTAAACGTCCTAGAAAATAGACCAAACGATGCGCTGCCGTATTAAACCATGGGATCATATAATGTTTTGTATAATATTATTAGTGTGGTTTGTTTAAAGTTCGATGTAAGATAAGCATATGTAAAATAGTGAAGTGTGAAATGCAATAATTTTCCATGGTTAAGTATTATTTAGATGGTAGTAATTGATTCTGTACTAAGCTATTAAGTATGGACATTAACGGGTAGGTACTACCCTAGATATAATTATAAAACGCTAATAAGAAGAAAAGGCTTTTATAATAATACCTGGTTCATATTATTAATAAGCTATAATGTACTGTAAATATACACTACATCTATAATATTCCATGTGAATAATTATTTTCTTTTCATTCTTATAGAAGAATATGGCACGATTGAACCGAATGACGGAACAAGAAATCCAGGAACTCATCAATCAGCGAGTGAACGACAGAATGTTATGGGTCAAGGCTGCAAGAGGTGCTGCAGTTAACCCAAATCCTCGTGTGGGGTGCACTTACAAAACTTTTCAAGCTTGCAAGCCCTCATCATTCAGTGGAACAGAAGGACCGATCGGTTTAACCCGGTGGATAGAAAAGATGGAGACTGTGTTTAAAATCAGTGGTTGTGTTGAAAAGGACATGACCAAGTATGCATCGTACACTTTACAAGATAGTGCACTCACATGGTGGAAAAATTATGTGAAGGCTGTAGGAGGAGATGTAGCTTATGATACTCCGTGGGAAGAATTCAAAACAATGTTAATCAACGAATATTGTCCAAGGAACGAGGTTAGGAAGTTGGAAGATGAGTTACGAAGTCTGAAGGTTATTGGTACTGAAATCACCAACTACAATCAGCGATTCATGGAATTAGTTTTGCTATGTCCTGAATTGGTTCCAACCGAAGAACGGAAGATTGAAATGTACAAAGATGGTTTGCCCAAAAAGGTCAAGGCAAATGTTACAGCATCGAAACCTAAGACGATTCATGAAGCTATAACTATGGCAAACGAGCTAATGGATCAGGTCATCATGGATAAGAAAGTATCCAATACTGATGTGAAGGTATCAGGTAACAAAAGAAAGTGGAATGGAAATTATGATCGAGGTAACCAACAACAATCTTTTAAGAAACAAGAAAACACGCAAGGTGCGGGTAGTGGTTTAAGCTTTGGTTATAAAGGACAAAATCCTTTATGCAACCGATGCCACAAACATCACTCTGGTTACTGTAATGTGGTATGCAACAAATGTAATCGAAAGGGTCATCTTGCTGAAGATTGTAGGGCTCTCGTTACAAATACAAATGGTACCAAGACTCCTGCCACCAATGCAAATAGAACTGCTTTGGCTACCATTACTTGTTTTGGGTGTGGAAAACAAGGTCACTATAAGAGCCAGTGCCCGAATCCAGAGAAGAATATCGGACCTGCACGAGGGAGAGCATTTGTTATTAATGCTAGAGAGGCGTGTGAAGACCCGGAGCTTGTTACGGGTACGTTTACCATTAATAACTTATCCGCATCTATTATATTTGATACTGGTGCTGATAGAAGTTACGTGTGTAGAGACTTTCACGCTAAATTGAATTGTTCATCATTACCTCTAGATGCTAAGTACATGATTGAGTTAGCTAATGGTAAACTAATTAAAGCCGATAAAATTTGTCGTGATTGTAAAATAAATTTAGCCGGAGAAACGTTTAAAATTGACTTAATACCCGTAGAATTAGGAAGTTTTGATGTAATAGTCGGCATGGACTGGATGTCCAAAATAGGAGCTGAAGTTGTGTGTGCCAAGAAGGCAATTCGCATTCCTCGTAAGAATAAAACGCCCGTAATGATTTATGGAGAGAAGGGTAACTCAAAGCTAAAACTCATTAGTTATTTGAAAGCTCAAAAGTGCTTGAAGAAAGGGTGCTATGCTATCTTAGCACATGTTAATAAAGTCGAAAAGAAAGAAAAAGAGAAGTGCATCAATGACGTGCCTGTGGCAAGAGATTTTCCTGAAGTATTTCCGGAAGAGTTGCCGGGATTACCTCCATTTAGATCTGTAGAATTTCAAATAGAGTTAGTACCAGGAGCTGCACCAGTGGCTCGTGCTCCATATAGACTTGCACCGTCCGAATTAAAAGAACTTCAAAGTCAGTTAAAAGAATTACTAGACCGTGGATTCATACGACCAAGTACTTCACCGTGGGGAGCTCCAATTTTATTCGTCAAGAAGAAAGACGGATCTTTCCGAATGTGTATAGATTATCGTGAATTAAATAAGTTAACTATCAAGAATCGGTATCCACTACCGAGAATTGACGACTTATTTGATCAACTCCAAGGATCATGTGTGTACTCGAAAATTGACCTAAGATCGGGTTATCATCAATTACGTGTCAAAGAAGAAGATATACCGAAAACTGTTTTTCGGACACGCTACGGTCATTACGAATTTTTGGTCATGCCGTTTGGATTGACGAATGCGCCAGCTGTATTCATGGACCTCATGAATCGAGTTTGTAGTCCATATTTAGATAAGTTTGTTATCGTTTTCATTGATGATATTCTTATCTATTCCAAGAGTGAGCAAGAGCATGAACAACATTTAAGGTTGATATTAGAGTTATTGAGAAAAGAACAGCTATATGCTAAATTTTCTAAATGTGCTTTCTGGTTGAAAGAAGTGCAATTTCTTGGCCACGTTGTTGGTAGCAAAGGAATTCAGGTTGATCCAGCAAAAATTGAAGCCATTGAAAAATGGGAGACTCCTAAGACACCAATGCAGATACGCCAATTTTTGGGTTTAGCCGGTTATTATAGAAGGTTTATTCAAGATTTTTCCCGAATAGCTAAGCCGTTGACAGCATTAACGCAAAAAGGGAAGAAATACGAATGGACCTCGGAGCAGGAGAATGCATTTCAATTACTGAAGAAGAAGTTAACTACGGCGCCTATTTTATCGTTACCTGAAGGGAACGATGATTTTGAAATATATTGTGACGCTTCGCGACAAGGTTTTGGTTGCGTCCTTATGCAACGAAAGAAATTTATTGCATACGCATCCCGACAATTGAAGATTCACGAGCGGAATTATACGACGCATGATCTAGAATTGGGGGCAGTAGTGTTTGCATTGAAGATATGGAGACACTATTTATATGGAGTTAAATGCACTGTGTTTACTGATCATAAAAGCCTTCAACATATTTTCGATCAAAAATAGCTGAACATGAGGCAACGTAGGTGGGTTGAGTTAATAAATGACTATGATTGTGAAATTCGTTATCATCCAGGGAAAGCAAACGTGGTGGCCGACAGTTTAAGCAGAAAGGAACGAGAACCAATTCGAGTACGAGCAATGAACATAAAAGTTCGCATGAATCTCAACTCACAAATCAAAGAGGCTCAACGAGAAGCTCTTACTAAAGAAAACATAGGAAATGAAATAATGAAGAAGTATGGGAAACAACTCATTATGCGGGAAGATGGAATTCGATATTTTGCAAATCGTATTTGGGTACCGAAGTTGGGTGGATTAAGGAAGTTGATATTGAACGAGGCACATAAGACAAGATATTCGATACATCCTGGAGTTGGAAAGATGTACTAAGATCTTAAGACGCATTATTGGTGGCCTAATTTGAAGACAGACATTGCAACATATGTTGGGGAATGTTTAACTTGTTCCAAAGTCAAAGCAGAACACCAGAAGCCGTCAGGGTTACTTCAACAACCAGAAATTCCAGAATGGAAATGGGACGGTATTACCATGGATTTCATCACGAAGTTACCAAAGACTGCCTGGGGATACGACACCATTTGGGTAATTGTTGATCGTCTTACCAAATCTGCACATTTCTTGCCTATAAAGGAAACAGATAGAATGGAGAAACTATTACGATTGTATATAAAGGAAGTTGTTTCAAGGCATGGAATACCTATTTCCATTATATCTGATCGTGATAGTAGATTTACCTCAAAGTTCTGGCAAGCACTACAGGAGGCACTAGGAACTCGTTTAGATATGAGTACCGCATATCATCCGCAAACGGACGGGCAGAGTGAAAGAACAATTCAGACTCTTGAAGATATGCTCAGGGCATGTGTGATCGATTTTGGAAACGGATGGGATAAGTATTTACCGTTAGCAGAATTCTCGTATAATAATAGTTATCATGCGAGCATTGGAGCTGCGCCATTCGAAGCATTGTATGGAAGGAAGTGTAGATCTCCTATCTGTTGGAATGAAGTAGGAGATCGACAATTAACTGGTCCCGAGATCATACACGAAACAACTGAGAAGATAGTACAAATCAAGGAGAGATTAAAAACAGCCCGTAGTCGCCAAAAGAGCTACGCCGATGTCCGAAGGAAACCATTAGAGTTTCAGATCGGGGACATGGTTATGCTAAAGGTGTCACCTTGGAAAGGTGTAATACGCTTCGGAAAAAGGGGTAAACTGAACCCAAGATATGTAGGCCCGTTCAAGATCATCGAACGCATTGGACCGGTAGCTTATCGACTCGAGTTACCGCAACAACTCGCCGGAGTACATAATACCTTTCACGTCTCAAACCTTAAGAAGTGTCTTACAAAGGAAGATCTCACCATTCCTCTTGAAGAAATCCATGTCGACGAGAAACTACAATTCATCGAAGAACCAATCGAAATCATGGATCGTGAAGTTAAACAGCTCAAGCAGAGCAACATACCGATCGTTAAGGTTCGTTGGAGTGCTAGAAGAGGTCCCGAGTTTACGTGGGAACGAGAGGATCAGATGAAACAAAAGTATCCACACTTGTTTCTCGATGACGCAAAATAGGTACAATTTTAAAATTTCGGGACGAAATTTATTTAACGGGGAGGTAATGTAACGACCCGCACTTTTTCGATCGTTCTATACTTATAAGATTAATATTTACATAAATTAAACCTTACCAACATGATAAGCAATCCAAATTGTTGAGACTTATGTTTTCGAAAAGAGTTTTACACAACGTTTGACCGTCTAGTTTGACCGATGATATCACGAACTATACAATATATGATAATTATACGTTTGTGTATATATATGTATATATACATATTTAACATGATCTAAGAATGTTTTAATATCTCATTTTGTATTAATAACAATTAGTTATAAGTATATTTTGAAACTACTAACTTAAGTTTTCAAAACGATAACCATACGTAACGTTATTTGACTTAAATACTTATAACCTATAATGTTTATACATATATCGTATAAGTAATGTATTTAATCACTTTTAAAGGGCTTACATACATAAAACAATATAAGTATATTTACAAAAGATAGCTATATTTGAATCCTCGTTCCGTTTTCTCAAAGATTTCTATACGTATACCTAGGGTATATGTACCCGTATCATACGCAGCTTCTAGATGTATTTACTATTGGTATATACTAATAAAAATCTGCTCCTTAGCAGCCTTAAATGATTAAGAAACATGTGGAACCAACCATTTGTCAAGTAGCATGAATTATTTAGCAAGAAAACAAAGTTAGGTATCTTTTTTTTCCTTTATAACCTAAAAACGTTTTTATGCATGCACACCATTTCTTCACCCCATTTTCTCATACTTACACTTCCATTTCTCTCTCAAAATACTCTTAACTTCATACTTGATCATCTCCAAGCATTTTCCCCATCATTTAGCTTCAAAAACAACACTTAAACCTCATAAGAAAACCTTACAAAAACACTTCAAGAAATCCTTCCAAGAACACCAACTTACTTCCAATCTTTCATCCACTTCCATCACCCTTTTGGTTCTAGGTTCTTACTCCTCTTTTACAGCAACCTTGTCCAAGGAACTTGAGGTAGAATCTATGTTCATAACCTTATTCGATTCATATATATATAGCTATCTTATTTTGTGGTATAAAAGTTTAACAACAAGAACATAGTTTGAAAGTTTTCAAACTTGTTTGCAAACTAAATAGATCCTTCTAACTTAACTTTTAAAATACTTCAAGACCTGTAATATATCTTAAATATATGCTAATTTAACAAGGTATAACTTGGTTTTTCAAAGAACACCTTAAAAACTGAATTTACGACATCAGGAGTGCAACCGGGGGCTGTTTTGGGTTGGATAATTAAAAACCATCTTAAACTTTGAATTGGAGGTTTATTTTCTGGAAAAATGATTTTTACTATAAATATGATAACACATAAAAATTTCATGATTTAACTCAAAGTATAAGTATTTTTAGAAAAATAATCATTTAAGGTTGTTTACATGATGGAAAATGATTAACTTCATAAGTTTCACTAAAGTTTGACCTATGACCTGTGATTTCGAATACAAACTAAGGTATTTACAGTTCATAGTCTTAAAGAGGGACTCGATCCAAGGAAGTGGCAAGTTGAATCAACGAAAACGGAGTTGTAACGAATAAACTATGACCAAAACGAGATCGGATATCTAAGACTAGTTTAGCTACGAAAATAATTGGAGAAAATTAAATAAATCACATCTTTTTAAAATAACATGATATTTTATATATATGTACTCATAATTTAATTTTATATGGTTCAGGATCACCCGTAAACAATACGAGAAGATTAATCATAAGATCCCATGATTGTACGCAACACGTCATTTGACAACACCGGTACTTTATGTACGCAACACGTCATTTGACAACACCGGTACCATGGGTCAAGATTAATCTCGACCAATACATATACGATGGGGTTTTATTTATTTCGTTGGGGGTTTTATTTATTTCATTGCGGGTATATTAAACATCTAAAAATGAACCATTAAAATTGAATTACTAACAACGAACTGCTAACTACGGACTAAGGAATTATTAAAAGTATAACAAGTATATATATGTGACGTTTGTTTAAAAAGAAAAGGTATTGATATATTATATATGGATAGGTTCGTGATATCAACCGGAGACCAAGTCAAATTATATATATCTTCAAGACGAAAGTGAGTATATAGTCCCACTTTTAAACTCTAAATATTTCGGGATGAGAATACATGTATTTAATATTTTACGTTATGGACACAAGTAACTGAAAATATATTCTACGTTGACTTGTACCACTGGCATACTTCCCTGTAGCTTGGTAACTAATATTTACAGCGGTATTGTAAACGCGAATCCTGTTGATAGATCTATCAGGCCTGACAACCCCAACCGGACTGGACGACCAGTATTCAACGGTTGCACAGTACTTCGTTTTGTGACTACACTTGGTACGGTGTAGTAAGATTTCATATTAAAGGGAATATGCGACGTGATTAAATGTTAAGTATGGTTACCAAGTGCTCAACCACTTAGAATATTTTTATGAAAATGTTTATATATGAAATCTTGTGGTCTATATATATATATATATATATTGCTGCCGGCACTAAACCTATATCTCACCAACTTTATGTTGACGTTTTAAACATGTTTATTCTCAGGTGATAATTAGAAGCTTCCGCTGCATTATGTTGAATTTGAGCAAGATCTTGCGTACGCATATATGTGTCAAAAACAAAACTGCATATCCAAGAACTTGTGTTGTAAAATATGCTAGAAATCGGGTTGTTATTATCATTTGTAAAGTTTGTAAGTCGAAGATTATCGCTAAACGATAATCATCTTTATTTTGTCCAAAGCTTGTATCAAAAATAAGGATCATGGTTTGTAATGTATAATATATGCAGTTTTTCTTTTAAAAATGTCGCATATAGAGGTCAATACCTCGCAATGAAATCATACGTTATCTAACACGTTCTTATGGTTAAGGACGGGTTATGACACGGAGTGTTGGTAGTGAGGGTGTCGGTGGTGATGGGTTAAGGTGGTGGTTTGCATACACTAGCTTATGATGATGGTGGTGTTGGGTATTGTTGTATGATGTAGGGAAGCAACAAGGAACACCGATTTTATTTGATGATAATACTCCAAGATGTTAGTTTGGCGGATGGTTTAATGGTTTTCGAACACTCTGAAGTAGAGACAATAGTATGCAAACGAGAGGGTTTGTTGTAGTGGTAGAGTGTTGGTAGTTAACCAATCGTCGAGTAATCGAATAGCAAGGCAATAGTTGTAGGTGATGTTAATGGTTCATGGTTTGTATTGAATCTTGTTTTTGACCAACATCATGAACCGATATCGAAAGTAGAGAACGAATTAGTTTAGTAGCAGAGAAGAGGAGATCACGGAAGGTGATGTTGTTATTTTGCACTCGTAGGGTGATGTGTTTTACGTAAGTAAGTGACTAAAGATAAGAGTAAAGATTATATTTATCCATGTAACTGTGTTTGTTTTCCATTGATTTTTCAACAACTTTGTACCTTTGATTGGAATTCTGAAGACTCAAACAAAATCAGATACAGTTGACAATGATTTAAAGTTAACTTTAGGATCCTATGATTTTTGTATACGTAATTATTTATATATGTGTATATACATGTATATATATATATATAAGCTGTATTCGTATTAGTTTTATATATATCTGATGTATATCCACCTATATATACATACTGACTTTTGTATTATATAAATCTTATTAATAAGATAAGAATGTTATTAAACAAAAATACCAATATTAATATTCATAATATAATAATACTAATAATAATAGAATCATAATAATTATAATATAAATGATAATTTTATTAAAATTATACTAATAGTAATAATAAGAATAAGAGTAATGATAATAATAATATATGTTAATTATACAAATAATATTTAAGATATATCGTGTTATTTGTATTAAATTTCATATTTATATTTTTATAATTTCTTACTATTACATATACTTACCTTTATATATGTATCTACTTATTTACAACATTTGTTCGTGAATCGTCGGGAATTATCGAAGGTCAAATGGTTTCATGCAAACTGTCCCAAAAATTTAAAGACTCAACTTTACAGACTTTGCTTATCGTGTCGGAAACATATAAAGATAAAGTTTAAATTTGATCGGAAATTTCCGGGTCGTCACAACTTCATTTCACTCTTTTATGAAAGCTTCACTCGTACGCTTCGAGTAATCGAATTATTTTATCAATATTACCCAATGTTGATAAAACTCTATTTGTCAACTCATATTAGTCATGAAAACATTCTTATTATTATCCATGACGACTTCGATCAAATTTCGGGGACGAAATTTCTTTAACGGGTAGGTACTGTCACGACCCGGAAAATTTCGATTAATTTTAAACCAAACTCTCGATACGATTTGATATTTTTGACACAATAAGCAAAGTCTATTAGGTTGAGTCTCAAAAATTTTGAACTGTTTCATATATTCAATTGACCTTCGATTAATTTCGACGATTACGAACAATTGTGTGTAAATAAATAAATAAATAAATAAAAATATATATATATATATATATATATATATATATATATATATATATATATATATATATATATATATATATATATATAAATATAGGTGTATATATATACTATTTTGAATACACTTTAATAGACTGGAATTAAAAATGTAAAAATATTAAATAATCAATATATGTTATTATATATTATATAAGTACTAGATATTACATAATTGATAAACTGGAATATTAATACATGTAATTACAAGTAAAATATATATATATATATATATATATATATATATATATATATATATATATATATATATAGTTATTATATTAATATGGTTATTATTACTCTCATTATTAATTATTATTACCATTATCATTAAAAATAATTATTTTTATTTTTATTATTATTATAAAAGTAATACAAATTATTAGTATTATTTATAATATTATTATTATTATTATTATTATTATTAACATATTTTTTATTGTTATTATCATTACTATTAATGTTATTAATATTAATATAAATATATTTATTATTTGATATAATTAGTAATTATTAATGTTAAATAGCAGACAAAAACAAATTCAGTGGAACATTCCTATCTATCTTATTATTTTTTTTTATTTCTCCTGATCGCGATTTTTGTCCTTCCTGTCTGATCTTTATTGTACGTCCACTTCCCAAATCAATTAGGATCAAGATTTCCTGTTAAATCATGTATTCAGACAAAACTGTATCACCAACTACAAATCACCATCTCTTTATATATATCTCTCTGACTATATATAATATGCATATACATACGTCCTTACACATTCAATAAGCCATCACCATTCTTCATTCCTAATCTCTTCTTCTTGATCACCACCATGATCGTGTACTACTACTACTCGCAAATCGGTTCTGTTGCTATCCCTACTTCGGTTCAACCCAAGAACCCAACACAAACCATCAACATGAACCATCTTTATTATATCACTATCGACACAACCCACTATCAATCAATTATCAATCAAACACCTTCGGGTTAATGCTACTGCTGTAAATCGTGTTGTCTACAAACAAAACCCACCTACAAACACTCACGATCATCAACCCTTATCACCACTTCATCATTACAACCCAACACCCACAACTTAACGCACCATTGATCGTTATCTAGTGTTTCTGTTGGGCATGAACACATCACCACCACCCTAACCACCTACAATCACCATATCATCACCATGTTTAATGTTTTCTGTTACGATGCTTATACAGTTATACCTTCTGTTTTGCTTTCGGTTTTAATTGAAGGTCACCAAGACGACACCACAAGTTGCTGCCACGCTTATAGTTTAATGTACTCTTCGATCACCATCACCAAAACCCGTCAAACTACTGCTACGATTTTTCTGTTTCCTGGTACAGTGACAAATTGTTGATGATGAAGTTATAATGATGATAATGATGCTGTATTAGGAAAAAGATAATGAAAGTGTACATGGAATGATAAAGACAGGATGATGATTATGAATGATGAATTATGTTGTTGTTCCTTTATGAACCTAGTCAAAACCGAACCCCATAAAACTTTAAACTTTCATCTACTTTAAAATTCACGAGACCTATTATAATCTAACACAAATTGCACTTAGTTAATCAACTTGGATTGAGTTCCTGTTTAGTTTACCTAGTGGGCCGTGAATGTGTTCACACTGTTGGGCCGAGAGTTCTATTTGGGCCGAGAGCTTAGAGTTCTGTTGGGCTAAGACTTGCAAAATGCTTCGGTTCTGGTCTCTGATTCACTATAAATATATTCAAGAACGAGCAGCCCAATCGAGGGATATATGGTGCTGCTACTACCTCCTTTGTTCTTCTATTTTAAATCATTGAGAACTAGGTAATGATAATAATGAGTATTATAATGATATACGATAGTGATGATGATTGACATGATGATTAGGATAATGATAAATTAATGATACATGAAATCACAATTTAAGATGATGATAATAGGAATAAGATGATGATTATGATGTTTAAAATATTCGATTAAAAAGATTTCTATATAAAAATATATTATTTACATAAAACATAACTATATTAATATGTTTGTAATAAATATTAATTATCTATTTAATGTATATAAAAAAAATAATTAATTTAGCTATTAATGAAACGTACAAGTTACTAAAATAACAATTAATAATAATACCTAAGTTGTTCGATTACCATTATATGTATTATATGTGTTAACATATACATAAATAATATAGGTTCGTGAATCCGAGGCCATCCCTGTATTGTTCAGATGTTCAATGTCGTCATATGTATTTTTACTACAAAATACATTATGGTGAGTTTCATTTGCTCCCTTTTTAATTGCTTTTGCAATATATATTTTTGGGCTGAGAATACAAGCGCTGCTTTTATAAATGTTTACGAAATAGACACAAGTACTTAAAATATATTCTACGTTGAGTTGTACCACTGGCATACTTCCCTGTAGCTTGGTAACTACTATTTACATGGGTATTGTAAACGTGAATCCTGTTGATAGATCTATCGGGCCTGACAACCCCAACCGGACTGGACGACCAGTATTCAACGGTTGCACAGTACTTCGTTTTGTAGGCTACACTTGGTACGGTGTAGTGAGATTTCATAATAAAGGGAATATGCGACGTTGATTAATAGTTAAGTATGGTTACCAAGTGCTCAACCACTTAGAATGCTTTACATACACTTGCGAGTGTATTATGTTTATGATTATGAAATCTTGTGGTCTATTAATATATTGAAATGATTGTTATGATAAACCTATGAACTCACCAACCTTTTGGTTGACACTTTTAAGCATGTTTATTCTCAGGTACGAATTAAGTCTTCCGCTGTGCATTTGCTCATTTTAAGGACATTATTTGGAGTCGATCATCGCAATGGGACCAAATGTTGATGACTTCATCCAGGTGGATAAGGACGGATCATCACAAGTAACAAAAATACCTCCTCCTATTATACTCCCGTCCTGCATTCCCTCTACCATTTTAGATAAATAAAAAGCAACACAGTAAGGGATATTGACAAAGCTTCTAGGATCCCGAATACACTTTAGGTAGAATAAATCATATAAGGTAATTTTTTCTTTATTATGACCTCTTTGTGTAATTGAGTTAGCCAAAAATCTATGAATAATACGAAGCTCGGCTCTGTCAATATGTGTATAGGAGTGTCCTCCTGCTCGTGTAAAAACATCAAAATGTGACATACGCCTCCAAATGGCGTCAGCGTCAAAGTTACTATCTACCCGTTCACCATAATGAATCAAGTTTGTACAATCGGGTAATAGCAACTCACCAGGAGTATATATCTGTAAGGCCCTGGCCATGTCCAACATGGACATTCTGTACATCCTACCGCCAAGGATAAACCTAAGAAATCTTCTATCATCTATTCTAACTATATTTGTATCAAGTGATACAGTACTCATCAACTCAATACACCATTCCTTATATACAGGTCTACGAATGGTGAAAAGACGTTCCCAAACTGTAAAAGAAGAACTGCCATACCTTTGAACTAAAAGCTGTCTAACACGGTCAGCTAGATGGACCGTTTCCAAAGGGGCCCAATCGATTACCCTTGGCACCTCTACATTTTTTGTTACCAATTTGAATTTGTTCCTTTGATATGTCTCGTAATCTCTCCATCTTCTATCAAATCTCAGATTAGGATGTAGAGTGTGCTCAGGAATCGTTGGGAATTCTACTGGCGGCCTCATTGGGAATACTATGAATTAATCAACAAACTGTACCGGATCATAATAAGGTATGTGCTGATCAGGCTGTTGTTGTTCCTGTTGTGGTTCTTGTTCGTGTTGCATTTCTGGTTCTGGTTCTGGTGCTGGTGCTGGTCGTCTAGATGATGATGCTCCTGAACCTCCAGTATCGGCTCTCTGTAAAACACATTAAACACAAAATTTGTGCATCCAAATATGCATTAGTGTTAGCAAAATAACAACTTAAAACAATCACTATAACATGTTAAATCAAAATTAAACTTATACACATTTTCACAATTTTTCACAATTCTACACTTTTCAAATAAGCACATATGAAAATGTATACAAAATTCATAAGCATTTAACTCAAATAACATGTCAAAATATTCATTACTAATAATTAAACAAGTCTCAAATGGCAAATATATCAAATTAATCAAGTTCATGAATTTTGGACTTAAAAAGTCCACTTTAATCTCCAAAAATCATATTTAGGATCATTGTTTGGATCATTTAACTATCTAAACATGTTACACTACTCAATTTAGCAATAATTCATGACAAAAATCGGCCATAACCTGTTTATATCAAAAAGTCCCAAATTGCTCAAGAACACAAACCCTAGATTTCTAAAAATTTTGAAGTTTTTGGCTTCAAATCATGTTAAATAGCATCAATCTAGGTTATACATGCATAAAATACTAACAATTTAACACTAATTACACTATAAATTAACAAAATTGCATTAGGTAAAAAATTGGTAATTATCACAAAAACTAGGAATTTATAGAGTTTAGGGGTGTAATTTTTACCAATTTGCTGAAGAATGAGAATCTAGGCATGATTAGAGCAAGAAAAATGACGAATTACGGTGGAAAAATGGCGAAAATTGGTGAATTTTTGGAGTTGGTTCGTGAATGTGTGTGTGTTGTGGTGAAGAGCAGAACTCGCTGCTGTATTTGTTTCTGGCCTGGATTTCAGCTCCATGCGATCGCATGGAGTTGAAGTGTAAAACCCATGCGATCGTATGGGGGTCCGGGTACAGTGTTTTCAGCTTTTTTTTTTTTAAATTAACTTATAAAACAATTAAGTGATTAATTTTTAAAATGTTGTTTCCCTTTTTCTTAGGACGAGGTCGTTTCGGATCGATGTCCTAGTCCGTCCTTCGACAAAATTTTAAAATTTGTCCTTTTCAAGCGATTGTTTTAAAAGCTTAGATTTTTGGGTTTTTAATTTTTTTTTTTTTTATACCTTACTTCAATAAGATTAAAAATAGTGATAATAAAAGTTCTCGTCCCTCCCTTGGGTAAAGCAATTTCGGTTCAAAGACCTAGTCTTCAACTTACGACGAATTTTAAAAATCGTATTTTTAACTTAATGAGATAAAGTAAATTTTTGTATTTAAATTCACATAACTTAAAAATAAAATTCAAAATTAATATTAAAAATTCACACCAAACTTAAAATTTGAAATGCATAAAATTAAAAATTTATATTTTAAAAATTAAAAATTCACACCAAACTTAATTTAAAAATTCATATTATAAATTCACACCAAACTTATATTAATTTTTCAAATATTTACAATTTTAAATATATTATTTTTACAAAGTTTACAATATTAATTTAAGATTTTATATATTAATTTTAAAAACATGGTAAAAATAAAATTAAAAATCTTTTTGGCTTTTTATCCCACTTTAATCAATCAAATATTATCAAAAATATGCGCCCCTCTTTTCGGTAAAGTAATTTCGGTTCCAAAACCTAATTTAACTCATGACGAATTTTTGAAATATTTTGGGTTGATTGATTAAAGATATTTATACCTTAAGAATAAACGTTAAATTTCGCAGTGATGTAATAAATTTTTGAATGATATCAATAATTTCGGTCGCCAAACCTAATTTTATTCAATACCAATTTAATACTTTTTAGCGAACAAATTAGCGTTTATTATCAAAAGGTTAAAAATAAAATAAAAAAAAAAACTGTACAGACTTACCTGTGAGATAGTATTCTTAGTTATATGATCTATCCCATTCATAAGATAGTCGGTTTAATTGGTTTTCCATAGCTACATAGGCGTAACCTCGAGCATTCAGTGTCTTTTCTTCTAAACATATGAACGGTCCGTCTCTGCATAAAGTAACAAATTCGGTGTTTGAATAGGTTTGATTATTTGAACATTTACCTCCATGTGACCATTTTCTGCATTTGTGACATCTTTCTAGGTGTCGTGCTCTTCTTTTCGCTGCGGATTTTGATTTTCCTTTACCAAATTGTAACTTATTATCTTCGCATCTGGATTCTTTTCTAACTCCGTCCATTCTTTTTCTGATTACTGATACTAGTTCACTCGGTAGTATGTCATTATTACGTTTAGTGATCAAAGCGTGTAGCATTAGACCATGGTTTAGTTCACAGGCAGTCTTCATTTTGTAAAAACCTAAAAAAAATAAAAATTCAGAATGGGGGGAGAAGACTAGTTCTTTAGGGTCTGCTAGGGAAAGACAATTCGGGTTCCATTTTCGAGAACTACACGAAAACAGACAATCTAACTCTAACAGAAATACATATTATCCTTTAAAGACTTGATTCTCCCCACACTTAGTTAGCTGTGGTGTCGAAATTGTGATTAACTTTGTCGTCGACTTCCATCGGATCATGTATGTAATGTTTAACTCTGTGACCATTAACTTTAAATTCATTCCCATTTGAATTTATCAATTCTACTGTTCCGTATGGGAAAACTCTTTTGACTATGAATGGTCCAGACCATCTTGATTTCAATTTTCCAGGAAATAGCTTGAATCGTGAATTGAAAAGAAGAACTCTGTCTCCTTCTTTAAATTCTTTTGAACTTCTGATTCTTTTATCATGCCATTTCTTCGTTCTTTCCTTATAGATTAACGAATTTTCGTATGCTTCATGTCTTAATTCTTCTAATTCGTTTAGTTGACTTAATCGTAGACGTCCAGCTTCATGTAAATCAAGATTACATGTCTTCAAAGCCCAAAATGCTTTGTGTTCAATTTCTACTGGAAGATGACATGCTTTTCCATAAACAAGTCTAAAAGGTGTGGTTCCAATTGGAGTTTTGTAGGCTGTTCTAAAAGCCCAGAGTGCATCCTCCAATTTAATGGACCATTCCTTCGGATTTGATCCTACGGTTTTCTCTAGAATACGTTTTAAAGCTCGGTTGGTATTTTCAACTTCTCCATTTGTTTGTGGATGATATGCGGTGGAGATTTTATGAGTTACTCCATATCTTTTAAGAACTTTATCAAGTTGATTATTACAGAAATGAGTACCCCGATCACTTATTAAAGCTTTCGGTGTTCCAAACCTTGCAAAAAGACGTTTTAAAAAGTTGACTACAACTCGTGCATCGTTAGTTGGGAGAGCTTGTGCTTCCGCCCATTTAGATACATAATCAATGGCTACGAGTATATATAGATTATTATGAGATTTTGGAAATGGACCCATAAAGTCAATACCCCAAATGTCAAATATTTCACATACTTGGATGACATTTTGTGGCATTTCATCACGTTGACTTATTTTTTCGGCCCTTTGACAAGCATCACAAGATTTGCAAAGAAGGTGTGCGTCTTTGTAAATTGTAGGCCAATAGAATCCAGCATCATAAACTTTTCTTGCTGTTAGTTGAGGCCCATAATGCCCTCCAGTTGGTCCTGTGTGACAATGGTTTAAAATTTTACTAGCTTCATCTCCAAATATACATCGGCGTATTATTCCATCTGGACAACTTTTAAACAGATGTGGATCTTCCCAAAAATAGTGTTTTATATCACTGAAGAATTTCTTTCGTCTTTGGTATGATAATCCTTTTTCAAGGAATCCACAAACTAAGTAGTTTGCATAGTCTGCAAACCATGGAATTTCTTTATAATCTATCTTCAATAGATATTCATCAGAAAAGTTGTCTTGTATGGCCGATTCATTCAGAACTTCTAATTCGGGATTTTCAAGACGAGAAAGATGATCAGCGGCGAGATTTTCTGCTCCTCTTTTATCTCGGATTTCAATATCAAACTCTTGTAAGAGTAAGATCCAACGGATTAATCTTGGTTTAGCATCTTGTTTTGAAAATAGGTATCTAAGAGCAGAATGGTCGGTATAGACCACCGTTTTTGCTAGAACGAGATATGATCGAAATTTGTCAAAAGCAAAGACAATAGCAAGGAGTTCTTTTTCAGTAGTTGTATAGTTCGTTTGTGCTCCTTGTAACGTCTTACTAGCATAATATATAGGTTGAAATCGTTTTTCAATCCTTTGTCCTAAAACGGCTCCCATTGCAAAATCACTTGCATCGCACATTAGTTCAAATGGTAGATTCCAATTTGGTGTTATCATGATCGGTGCATTAGTGAGTTTCTCTTTAAGAATATTAAAAGATTTGATACACTCATCTGAAAAGATGAATGGAGCATCCTTTTCTAGGAGTTTATTCATAGGAGTGGCAATTTTAGAAAAATCTTTTATGAAACGTCGGTAAAAACCGGCATGCCCTAGAAAACTCCTAACTCCTCTAATATTGGTGGGATGTGGAAGTTTAGCAATTACATCTACTTTAGCTCTATCCACTTCAATTCCTTCTTTTGAAATTTTATGTCCAAGAACGATGCCTTCTTTAACCATGAAATGGCATTTCTCCCAATTAAGTACTAGATTTGATTGTTCGCATCTAATAAGCATTCGTTCCAGATTAACTAGACATGATTCAAATGTATCACCGAAGACCGAAAAGTCACCCATGAAAACTTCCATGCATTCTTCTATCATGTCATGAAAAATCGCCATCATACACCTTTGAAAGGTTGCAGGGGCATTGCAAAGTCCAAATGGCATGCGTTTGTAAGCAAAAGTACCATAAGGGCATGTGAATGTGGTTTTCTCTTGATCTTCAGGTGCTATTGGAATTTGAAAATATCCGAAAAATCCATCTAGAAAACAATAGTAACTATTTCCGGCTAATCTTTCCAACATTTGATCTATAAAAGGTAAGGGAAAGTGATCTTTTCTGGTGGCGTCATTTAATTTTCTATAATCAATACACACACGCCATCCTGTTACAGTCCTAGTAGGAATAAGCTCATTTTTCTCATTTGTAATGACAGTCATGCCACCCTTCTTAGGCACGCATTGAACTGGGCTTACCCATGGACTATCAGAGATTGGATAAATTAGACCTGCATCTAGCAGTTTAATAATCTCTTTCTTAACTACATCTTGCATATTAGGATTTAGTCTTCGTTGGCGTTGCACAAACGTTTTATGACCTTCTTCCATAAGGATTTTATGTGTGCAATACGAAGGACTTATTCCTTTAATATCATGAATCTTCCATGCAATGGCTGGTTTATGAGCTTTCAACACAGAAATGAGTTGTGATTTCTCATTTTCAGTAAGAGAAGACGATATTATTACAGGTAATTCAGATTCACCATGTAAATAAGCGTATTCCAAATGGTTTGGAAGTGGCTTTAACTCTAATTTTGGAGGTTCTTCTATCGATGATTTATATCGATATCTGTCTTCTTCTTTTAGCATTTGAATTTCTTCTGTTGTTGGTTCATATCCATTAGCTATAAGTGTAGCTAATATTTCAGCTTCATCAATTGGTTCATTACCTTCTCCTAAAGAACATTCTCCTGTTCCTTGTAATTCTGGAAATTCTTCTAATAATTCTGCATGTGCATCTATAGTTTGAATATAATAACATGTATCATCTGCAGATTGTGGTTGTTGCATTGCTCTAGCAACTGAAAAGGTAACACTCTCATCCTCTATACTTAGGGTCAATTTCTTACCGAACACGTCTATCATTGCTTTAGCCGTGTTTAAGAATGGTCTTCCTAATATGAGAGGAACTTGAGAATCTTCTTTCATGTCTAAAACAACAAAATCTACTGGAAATACTAAAGTACCAACTTTAACTAGCATGTTCTCCATTATCCCTCTAGGATATTTTATTGATCTATCGGCTAGTTGTATGCTTATTCTGGTTGGTTTCAATTCTCCAAGGTCTAGTTTAGCGTATAGTGAATACGGTATTAGATTTATACTAGCACCTAAGTCTGCCAATGCTTCTATTGAACTAAGACTACCCAGAAAACATGGAATTGTGAAACTTCCTGGATCAGATAATTTTTCTGGTATCTTATTTAACAGCACTGCTGAACAATTAGCATTCATAGTAACAGCCGAGAGTTCTCCCATTTTCTTTCTATTTGAGATTAGATCTTTCAAGAATTTAGCATATCTAGTGTAATAACCCGACTTTTTCCGTTAAATATTTAACAACCATTTATTAAATTCAATGATTTTTCCATGCCATATTTTTTTTCTATATTAAAGAACAGACTAATTTTGATATGTGTTAATTTATCACTAGAAAATTTTGAAAATTAGTAATAATAAAGTTAATAATTGAAACTAATAACTTATGAAAGATATATAAATACTTTATAAATAAATATATAAAATGATAAATAAAAACATATAATAAATGGTTAAATTGAATTTCGACATCACTAGATTCGTATATATTTCTAGTCACCATTTAGATCCAAGTTGTAAGAAATTTTGTTTACTACTTTTTAGTATTTTTTTTTTATATAAAACACTACGGTTAGTGAAACCAAGAAAAATACCTTTTCAGACAACGAAACGCATGAATACTTATTTTATATAATAATTAAGTTTTAAAAAAATCGAATTATTTAATTGGGATATTTTTAAATTAAACCCGAGAAAATTAGTTTAAACATTCATGTTTCAATAAAGGACAAATATTTATTTAATGTAAAATATTATAAATAAGTATTTTATGAAAAACACAAACCAGGTATGACGTCAAGAGTTTAAAAGGTTTCAAACAATATGGATATATATAATTTTTTTTATAAATATAAAATTAACCAGTCATTGAATCATATTAAGATAAAATACATTGGATCTTAGCTAAAGGATAAAAATTTAATTATAACATGTGACTTTACAGTAATACCCGTGTTTACCAAATTATTACACCCGTGATATATTCATACCCGTGACTACACTGTATTATCCGTGATGTCTATTATTAAGATAGATATATCCCGTGAATATACAGTTAACACCCGTGTTTTATAGCTGTGATATATATATATATATATATATATATATATATATATACATATATATATATATATATACATATATATATATATATATACATATATATATATATATATACATATATATATATATATATACATATATATATATATATATACATATATATATATATATATATATATATATATATATATATATATATATTAATCTATAACCCTAATTTATTCATACCCGTTCATTTTTCTTCTTCTCCTCAAGAGCACCCACATTCTTCTTCACTTCTAACCTCAAATTTTCCTTCAATATTTGCTTGATCACAAAATCGTTTACATATTCGGATTCCTCTCGAAGAGCTCTACTTATCCATACCAACAATTTCTTGATTTGAGTAAGTTTTAAAAACTCCAATTTTCTAGTTTTCATATTTTTGTTACATATTAGGGTAGATATAGTGTCTAGTGCTCAAGTCCTTGTATGTATGCATGATATTGTTCGTTAATTTGATCATTTGTTGACTTGTTGATGAATCACGAATTTGAATAGTATGTTACTGATATGAACATGATATTTTCAGTTTATGAAATACTTATAAATGAAATCCTTGTGAAAAACTATTAATTTTAGGCTCAAGAATCACTTGATTTCGTTTAGAATTGCTTCCGGTATGATTAATTGAAGTTTAACATGATATTACATGAAATCCGAATTGTTTTGCCATGTTTCTAGAATTTTGACTTTGTTATCTGTAAATATAAGTATGTAGATGGATTACTATTGAAAAACTATTAATTTTAGGCTCAAGAATCAATTGATTTCGCTATCGTATACTCCCGATATGTTAAATTGAAGTTTTCATGTGATCTTGCTATGAATCCTAATTTTCTGAGATGAATACTTTATGATTGAGTTTGTGAACTGATGTTAGATGTATAGATAATTGAAAAGCACCCAAGATAGACTTAAGATTCATGTTAATCAGATATGTAAAGCCCTCGTTATGGTTAATTAAAGGTTTGTGATTTTGTTGCTTAAAAATTTATTTCGGTTTAAAAATTCGTAATTGAAACTGTGAATCTGGGAAAGTATGCTATATATTCAGGTCCGAAGAGGTATATAGTTGTATTGCTTGCGAAAAAAACATTTGGTTTTCATTTAGATATGTCCAATTCCGATAAAAGAGTCAAAATCTATGGCCAAATCAAAGTTAGAATTTTATATTATTTAAAACCGGACAGAACAGTTTCATTGGGATGCGTGCAACTTGATCTCAGGATTCTGGGTTTACAGTTGCGTGCGTATCGAAAAATTAATAAGTTTAGACTCCAGAAACGCGTCATTTGGATACTTTTTGGATTTGATATGATTTTTCAAAGTTTATACATGAGTACCGAAACGATTCAGCATTACAGCCTGGTACGTTTTCAGTCACTGCGAGCTTTCTGTTTAGGGTTAGAGGTTGTGGTTCGGATATATTATAGTCGACTAAATTCCGGAGATTTTGGCGTGTATTTCAAGTCAAACGGACCTGTACTTATTTTTATAAAAATTCTGGAAGTTGACTACATTATTTAAGCTAAATAATATGTGCAATTGACTTTGTTTGACCAAATGGGTTTAATGGGTCAAAATGGGTAACGGTCAGTGTAGAAAAGTTCCAAACGTCGATTTAAGTAAGTTTAAAGGTTGTGTGTTTAAAAAAAATAAGTTGTGGCATGTTTTGGTCAAAATGGGTGTTTATGACCCATTTGGGTCATACGAGCCTACTTTGACCCATATGCGAAATTTTGAGAACCAAAGGTATGTAACACATCCCGTATATTGATTTAAGTATGTTTGCAAGTTTTGGTGCTTTAAAAATGAGTTTGGGTCAAATTTGGTTTAAAGAAAGTTTTATGACTCATTCGGGTCAAACGTGCATAAATTGACCCATATGCATAATTTTGGAAAACGAAAGTCACCAACACATCTAAAATGTCATTTTTGAGCTGTGATAAAAATTTGGTTAAGTCAGGTCAGCCGGATTCAAATTTGGATCGTCAACCGAAAATTTTAGTATTTTAACAAAATTGTCAAAATGACTCTCGGACCTACTTTGAGGACTCGCAAGTTGAAATCAGTTAAGTTTAGATAAAAAATATTATTTGGTATTGAAAGTATTTGTGACAAGCTTTAAAACGATATATTATTTGTATAATTTTGTTGAGTCTAAACAGGTATAAAACAAGCGAGAAAATGGGCAATCATTGCTGATTTTGAACACTTAACAAAAATTTTATCAGCATTTTATGTTTCGGGAGACTGTTTTCGCGAGGTCATAACTTTAGAACCGTAACTCCGTTTTTGTCAAATAAACTGTCTATAGAAAGGTGGGATGACATACTTTCCAATGGTCACGATCTAAGGTATTGTATCAAATTTGGTGGGACCCGGAATCAGCTGCAAAATACTAAAAAATACATATATGTAAATAATATAAATTTTTCTAAGTAAAAATGAATAACTTAAGTTTGACCTATGTTTGACTACTTGACCTACTTGTGTAATTTTATGCTGTTGTTGACTTGTGTTAATCATGTTGACTGTGTTTGACTTGCGTTTGACTTACATTTGACTTACTTTGACTTGCGTTGACTTTTGTTGACTTTTGCTAAATTTTGCTAAATTTATGAGTCGGACTTGAACAATAGGACTATACGAACCCTATGACCTGACCTAGCTTGTTAGACATTTATTAACCAGCATATATTCTTTAGGATGAGGTCTACGGTTACTTGCATTCCGAGTATTGGTTACATCTACGTGAATTGTTTATTGAGCTACAAAGGTGAGTTTCATTTGCTCCCTTTTTAATTGCTTTTGCAATATATATTTTTGGGCTGAGAATACATGCGCTGCTTTTATAAATGTTTACAAAATAGACACAAGTACTTAAAAATATATTCTACGTTGAGTTGTACCACTGGCATATTTCCCTGTAGCTTGGTAACTACTATTTACATGGGTATTGTAAACGCGAATCCTGTTGATAGATCTATCGGGCCTGACAACCCCAACCGGACTGGACGACCAGTATTCAACGGTTGCACAGTACTTCGTTTCGGTAACTACACTTGGTACGGTGTAGTGAGATTTCATAATAAAGGGAATATGCGACGTTGATTAAATGTTAAGTATGGTTACCAAGTGCTCAACCACTTAGAATGCTTTACATACACTTGCGAGTGTATTATGTTTATGATTATGAAATCTTGTGGTCTATTGAAACTATTGATAACTGTTGTTATGATAAACCTATGAACTCACCAACCTTTTGGTTGACACTTTTAGCATGTTTATTCTCAGGTTTTTCAAAAGTGCTTCTGCTGTCTGCTTGCTATTTGCTGAAGGTGTTGTATGGAGTCTTTTATGCCATATTTTCAAAAAGACATTGCATTCAAATATTATTGTTATAATCTGTTATTAAATAAATTGATGATTTAGTCATTTTGTATAAGTTGTCATATATATTTGGGATATGTCTATATTTTGGTAAACTTTCTATGTATAGAAAGTATTTTTTTTTTTTTTAAAATGAATGCAATGTTTTATCAAAACGTATCATATAGAGGTCGAAACCTCGCTGTGGGACCGTAGATAACGTACCGCGTCAATAGAGATTTTGGCGGGTCGTTAGATCTAGGCATTCCTGAAATCACATCAATGAAAGGAAGATTTACATTTATCTGTTTAAACATATCCAAGAATTTGGATTGCTCTGCTTCAAGTTTCTCTTTCTTCATTTTACTCGGGTAAGGAAGTGGTGGTTGGTATGGTTTAACATAAGGTTTAGCCTTAACTGTGTTATCTTCATTAACCTTTTCAACTACCGGTTATTTTTCCTTATCTTGATCAGGTTGTGGTTCTTGTGGAGTAGGAATAGCTTCATCAGAAGTTACAGGTATTTCAGGTGGTTTAAGTGTTGTACCACTTCTTGTGGTAATGGCTTTAGCTGTTTCATTCCGGGGGTTAGCATTTGTATCACTAGGTAGACTTCCCGGTTTTCTTTCACCTATTAACCTTGCTAGGTTACTTACTTCTTGTTCCAGATTTTGAATAGAAGCTTGTTGATTTCTAAATGCTTGAGCATTTTGTTCATTAGTTTGTTTCTGAGATGTGAAAAACTGCGTTTGAGTTTCAACTAGCTTCGTCATCATATCTTCTAAATTCGGATTTTTATCATCGGTTTGTTGAGGTGGTTTGTTTTGAAAATTAGGTCTTTGCTGGTTGTAAGTATTATTGGATACTTGTTGATTGCTAGGACCTTGTTGGTTGTTGTATGGAATATTTCGGTTATAATTCTGGTTTTGATTGTAAATCGGTCTTGGCGGTTGATAATTATTCTGATAATTATTTCAAGGCCTTTGGTTTATGTATGAAATATTCTCTCTTTGTTCCATTGTTAATTGGATACTGAGTCAATCTTTTGTCAAATGTGGTCTTCCACACTGCTCACAACTAATTCGTATTGACTGAATATCTTTAGTCATCTTTTCCATTCGTCTCTCCACAGCATCTATCTTTGCGGAAATGGAATCTAAGTCATGGCTAGAATCGGCTCTAGCTGCTTTAGATGATCTAACGATATCTTTTTCTTGGTGCCACTCATGTGAGTGGGAAGTAGTGTTATCAATAATTTTGTAAGCATCAGTTTCGGTTTTCTTCATAATAGAACCACCAGCTGCTATATCTATGTCTTTTCTTGTAGTGATGTCGCATCCTTGGTAGAATATTTGTATTATTTGACAGGTGTCTAAACCATGTTGCGGACATCCTCTTAATAACTTTCCATATCTAGTCCACGCCTCATATAGAGTTTCATTTGGTTTCTGTGTAAACGTAACAATTTCTGCTTGAAGTCTTACGGCTTTAGATGCAGGAAAGAATTGTTTAAGAAATTTTTCAACTAAAACGTCCCATGTATCAATCGCCCCTTCAGGTAACGATTCCAACCAATCTTTGGCTTCTCCCTTTAAAGTCCAGGGAAATAACATGAGATATATCTGTTCATCTTCCACTTCTCGGATTTTAAATAGTGTGCAGATCCTATTAAAGGTACGTAGATGTTCATTTGGATCTTCCTTCGGCGCACCACTAAATTGGCATTGATTAGTCACCATGTGTAGAATTTGTCCTTTGATTTCATAATCTGGCACATTAATGTCTGGATGAGTAATTGCGTGACCTTGGCCAGTGCGTTTAGCTCTCATTCGGTCTTCCATACTTAAAGGTTCCAGATTCTCCATAATTGAATTTGTTGAATCGGAATCACTAGAGGATTCTGATTTAATGGTTCGTTCCTCAACAATCTCTGTTTGAATGATTGGTGGTTCCGGAGGAAAGTTTAGTGGTTCAGGATCTACGAACCGTTCCTGAATATTCTCCGGATTCTCAATTGTGAGGTCGGGTTCAAAAAATGGATTATCGGAAATTTGAACTGAAGTACTTGGTCGACTGGATGACGATTCTAAAGAGAAATCAACGGTGGTAATATTTGCTAAATGTCTTGATCTAGTTACAGGTGGTGAACGTACAAAAGGTGGTGAACGTCTTGCTCGGTGCATTCACTGAATATCCTATTAGTTTTTAAAAGGAAAGAAAAATTATAATAAGTTATCCAATCAATAGACTTTTCTGATTTTGCTCACGTTTTGAATAGCCAAAAGATGCAGCAGAGGGGCAGGATTCGTTTGGTCTCAATATAATTGAGGACTGTTTGGCTCCAATAACCCGGTCCACGTACAAATCCAACTATTACTACGAACCAGAAAATTTTGATGTCTATCAATTTAACCACTTAAAATAAATTTTCGTAATTTTAAGAAAATTTAGATAAGAAGTAGAATAAAAATCTATGTCCTAAAACTAGAATAGCGAGAAATAAGAAAGAAAAAGAGTTCGTCGGAAAAAGGTCGAAAAAGAAAAATGGTTGAAAAATAAAAGGTGACGGAAAAATAAAAGAAACTTATAAAACTTAAAAAAAACACTTGACTAACCTAACCTTATTACTACAACTAACTTAAAATTATAATCGCAAATTGAGATTACTAATTGGAATGATAATTGATACATAGGTAAAAGTCGTCTAAAAATATTAAAGCTTACAGGAAAAACTATATCCCAAATGGAAATAACTTAAAAAGAAACTAAAACTTAAAAAGGCGTCGCAAAATTCTAAAGCACTTAAATCTTAGTCTAAAGAAAAAGCACTTAAGGAATTCTACGGCAAAGCCTAAAAATCTAGAAGTAAAAATAACTATGGCAAAAACTATATTTAAAACTAAGTATGAGCTAAAAATACAAATATTACGCTAAAACGATTAAAAAGGGACAAAATATAAAAATATACAAAAAGTTGTAAAAAGTACAATTTTTATAAAAATAGTATTTTTATATTATTTATTTTATTAAACTATTAATTTTGTAATTTATAAAAACTAATTAAAATTTTAAATACAAATTAATTAAAACTAATCTAAATAATAAAATAACCTAAACCCTAATTAGGGTTATAATTAATTATAATTAATAATTATACTTCGTAATGATTGCTGGCTGCAGTCTGGCGTGTCAGATGGGCTCATGCGATCGCATGAGTCCTCAGTTGCCCAGCCATGCGATCGCATGGGCTAGGGTTTCAGGCCACAGAGTGGGCTGCTACAGTGTTCGGGCCGAATTAATTATTTTTTTTTTTTTGCTGTAAAATATAAAATATATTTATTAATTAAATAAAACTTATATTTTTACAAACTAAAAAAAATAGAAATAAAGAAACTTTATAAAACTTATTTATTTACCAAACTCTAAAAAAAATATTTATATTTTTGTTTTTCTTTTTATATTTTCGAATATTTAAAACGTATTTTTATAAAAACTAATTTTAATAAAAGTAAACTAAAAATTCTTTTTTTTTTATTAGCGTTGCGCTTCCGGCTTTTTTGCTAGTTCGATTCCCCGGCAGCGGCGCCAAAAATACTTGATGTTTCGCGAGGAGTATATAAAATAGCTATTAATTTTAGCAGGAAATACTATTAAATACGATACAATTTTACACAAGATATTTATTTATTTAGAGAATGGATATACTTAAACCTTGCTACAACACTTATAGGCAGTGTACCTAATCGTACAGTAGTGTAGTTTTTAGTAAGTCCGGTTCGTTCCACAGGGAAATCTTTAAACAAAGCTTAACGCTATATTAGTTTACTTTTATAAAAATACAAATATATATATAAGTAATATTATTATTATAAAGGGGGGTTTTTACCGTTTAATGACCGGTTTGTCGATTTTAAAACTTTAGTCGCAGTTAAAACCAAATGTAAAATATTAAAAATAAATACAAGACTTAAATTAAAGCGTAAAGTAAATAACGATAATGAAATTTTGAATAATAAAAGTGCGATAAAATAAACTTGCGATAATTAAAAAGTACGATAATTAAAAGTGCAATTAAATACAATAACAATAAAAATGCGATAATTAGAAGTACAATTAAATATAAAATAAAGGAAATTAAATGTGAAATAAAAGAATTATGCTTATTTAAACTTCCGTAATCATGATGTTTGACGTGTTGAATTTAGTTTTATGCCCATGGGTTAATTGTCCTTTGTCCTGGATTATTTAATATGTCCGTCTGGTTTTTGTCCATAACAGTCCATCAGTCATAAATATAAAGTGCGAGTGTCCTCGTCAAATTATCCTTGTACCCGAAGTTAAATATTCCAACTAATTGGGGACTTAAACTGTAACAAGATTTTAATACTTTGTTTAATAATTACACCAGGATATCGACTGAGTGTAACCCAAGGTTTTAATATTTTGTTATCAATTATACCAAGTGTCCTTGTACATAATTTCACCCCTATTTTAATTATTCTAGTGGCTATTAATCCATTCCCGTGTCCGGTTAAATGAACGATTATTCGTACATATAAATACCCCGCCCATCGTGTCCGATCGAGTGTATATGGTAATTTATAGGGACGCCCAATTGTAAATCTTTATATTAACATTAACAAACTATCATTTAGTTAAACAAATATAAAGCCCATTAATAGCCCATAGTCTAATTTCCACAAGTGTCGTTCTTTTGTCCAAACCCCAATTATGGTACAAAGCCCAATTACCCAATTTTAGTAATTAGCCCAACATCATGATTACTTCGGATTAAATAAGCATAATAATAACTTAGCTACGAGACATTAAATTAAAAAGGTTGAACATAACTTACAATGATTAAAAATAGCGTAGCGTTACACGGACAGAATTTCGACTTACACCCTTACAACATTCGCTAACATACCCTTATTATTAGAATTATAATTAAAATTAAAATTAAAATATAAATATATCGTATGAATGGAGAAAAGAGAAAGATAGATTGATTTGTGGTGCACCAAAGCTCGATTTTTATAGGCATGTGGGCTGGAACTGGGGCTCATGCGATCGCATGGATTTATGCCTTCCAGGCCATGCGATCGCATGGCCAGCTGGGGAGGCTCATATTTGGTTGTTTTTTTCTGCCGACGGTTTTATAAATAATATAATATATTAAATAATTATAAGAATTATTTAAATATTATATTATATTTATGTGCATAGTTGACTTGTAATTTTTAGTCCGTTGCGTCGAGCGTTGAGAGTTGACTCTGGTCCCGGTTCCGGATTTTCAAACGTCCTTGCGTACAATTTAATATCTTGTACTTTGCGTTTTAAATCTTGTACTCTTGTAAATTCGAGACGTTTCTTATCAATAATTGGAACCTCTTGGATTGTATTTTGTACTTTTGAGCTTTTTGGTCGTTTGCGTCTTCAATTCGTCGAATCTGTCTTTTGTCTTCACCTTTTATTATTTAAACGAATATCACTTGTAAATAGAACAATTGCAACTAAAAGCTTGTCTTTCTTGAGGAATAATGCTATGAAATATATGTTCGTTTTTAGCATTATCAGAAATTTCGTCCCGAAATTTGAGTGAGGTGGTCATGGCTAACAGTAAAAATGTTTTCATGACGAATATGAGTTGATAAATAGAGTTTTATCATCATTGAGTAATATGGATAAAACAATTCGACTACTCGAAGAGTACGAATGAAACTATTACTAAATAGTTAAATGAGAAAGACAAGTTTCATCATAACTTTTGACTAGTCATGGTTGAATTTCGGAATTCAAGGAATTTAAAGAAAATCTTAGAAATCTAAAAGATTTGATTCTTCGGTGAATAAGGAAATTAAGATCTCTATAATTAAATACAGTGATCTGCCTCGCTTACTCTGTCTGATATTTCCATTATAAATTAAACTCTTCCGTTCCATTATTCTTGTAGTGACCCGAACTTTTCCATGTTTATATATATATTAAATAAAATTGTTATTTACATGATTAAGTGTTTCCAACATGTTAAGCAATCAAACTTGTTAATACTTGATTAATTGAAATAGGTTTCATATAGACAATTGACCACCCAAGTTGACAGGTGATTCACGAACGTTAAAACTTGTAAAAACTATACGATGACATATATATGGTTATATATATAGTTAACATGATTTTATTATAAGTATGTATCTAATTAGGTATTTTAACAATGAGTTATATACATAAAAATGAGACTATTAATTTAAGAAACTCGAAAACGATGTATATAACGATTATCGTTATAACAACGTCTTACTAGGTACATATGAATCATATTAAGATATTGATACACTTGGTTAATTATGTTAAATGATAAGTAAATATATTATTAAGTGTATTAATAATGAAATACATATGTAAAAATAAGACTACTAACTTAATGATTTCGAAACGAGACATATATGTAACGATTATCGTTGTAACGACATTTAACTGTATATATATCATACTAAGATATATTATATATCATAATATCATGATAATATAACAATTTAACATCTCATTTGTTATAATAAATAATGGGTTAACAACATTCAACAAGATCGTAGGTTTCAAAACAACATTTACATGTAACGACTAACGATGACTTAACGACTCAGTTAAAATGTATATACATGTAGTGTTTTAATATGTATTTATACACTTTTGAAAGACTTCAAGACACTTATAAAAATACTTCTACTTAACAAAAATGCTTACAATTACATCCTCGTTCAGTTTCATCAACAATTCTACTCGTATGCACCCGTATTCGTACTCGTACAATACACAGCTTTTAGATGTATGTACTATTGGTATATACACTCCAATGATCAGCTCTTAGCAGCCCATGTGAGTCACCTAACACATGTGGGAACCATCATTTGGCAACTAGCATAAAATATCTCATAAAATTACAAAAATATGAGTAATCATTCATGACTTATTTACATGAAAACAAAATTACATATCCTTTATATCTAATCCATACACCAATGACCAAAAACACTTAAAAACACTTTAATTCTTCAATTTTCTTCATCTAATTGATCTCTCTCAAGTTCTATCTTCAAGTTCTAAGTGTTCTTCATAAATTCCAAAAGTTCTAGTTTCATAAAATCAAGAATACTTTCAAGTTTGCTAGCTCACTTCCAATCTTGTAAGGTGATCATCCAACCTCAAGAAATCTTTGTTTCTTACAGTAGTTTATCATTCTAATACAAGGTAATAATCTTATTCAAACTTTGGTTTAATTTTTATAACTATAACAATCTTATTTCAAGTGATGATCTTACTTGAACTTGTTTTCGTGTCATGATTCTGCTTCAAGAACTTCGAGCTATCCAAGAATTCGTTGAAGCTAAATCCATTTTTCTCTTTTCCAGTAGGTTTATCCAAGGAACTTAAGGTAGTAATGATGTTCATAACATCATTCAATTCATACATATAAAGCTATCTTATTCGAAGGTTTAAACTTATAATCACTAGAACATAGTTTAGTTAATTCTAAACTTGTTCACAAACAAAAGTTAATCCTTCTAACTTGACTTTTAAAATCAACTAAACACATGTTCTATATCTATATGATATGCTAACTTAATGATTTAAAACCTGGAAACATGAAAAACACCGTAAAACTGGATTTACGCTGTCGTAGTAACACCGCGGGCTGTTTTGGGTTAGTTAATTAAAAACTATGATAAACTTTGATTTAAAAGTTGTTATTCTGGGAAAATGATTTTTATTATGAACATGAAACTATATCCAAAAATTATGGTTAAACTCAAAGTGGAAGTATGTTTTCTAAAATGGTCATCTAGACGTCGTTCTTTCGACTGAAATGACTACCTTTACAAAAATGACTTGTAACTTATTTTTCCGACTATAAACCTATACTTTTTCTATTTAGATTCATAAAATAGAGTTCAATATGAAACCATATCAATTTGATTAACTCAAAACGGATTTAAAATGAAGAAGTTATGGGTAAAACAAGATTGGATAATTTTTCTCATTTTAGCTACGTGAAAATTGGTAACAAATCTATTCCAACCATAACTTAATCAACTTGTATTGTATATTATGTAATCTTGAGATACCATAGACACGTATACAATGTTTCGACCTATCATGTCGACACATCTATATATATTTTGGAACAACCATAGACACTCTATATGTGAATGTTGGAGTTAGCTATACAGGGTTGAGGTTGATTCCAAAATATATATAGTTTGAGTTGTAATCAATACTGAGATACGTATACACTGGGTCGTGGATTGATTTAAGATAATATTTATCGATTTATTTCTGTACATCTAACTGTGGACAACTAGTTGTAGGTTAGTAACGAGGACAGCTGACTTAATAAACTTAAAACATCAAAATATATTAAAAGTGTTGTAAATATATTTTGAACATACTTTGATATATATGTATATATTGTTATAGGTTCGTGAATCAATCAGTGGCCAAGTCTTACTTCCCGACGAAGTAAAAATCTGTAAAAGTGAGTTATAGTCCCACTTTTAAAATCTAATATTTTTGGGATGAGAATACATGCAGGTTTTATAAATGATTTACAAAATAGACACAAGTACGTGAAACTACATTCTATGGTTGAATTATCGAAATCGAATATGCCCCTTTTTATTAAGTCTGGTAATCTAAGAATTAGGGAACAGAAACCCTAATTGACGCGAATCCTAAAGATAGATCTATTGGGCCTAACAAACCCCATCCAAAGTACCGGATGCTTTAATACTTCGAAATTTATATCATATCCGAAGGGTGTCCCGGAATGATGGGGATATTCTTATATATGCATCTTGTTAATGTCGGTTACCAGGTGTTCACCATATGAATGATTTTTATCTCTATGTATGGGATGTGTATTGAAATATGAAATCTTGTGGTCTATTGTTACGATTTGATATATATAGGTTAAACCTATAACTCACCAATATTTTTGTTGACGTTTAAAGCATGTTTATTCTCAGGTGAATACTAAGAGCTTCCGCTGTTGCATACTAAAATAAGGACAAGATTTAGAGTCCATATTTGTATGATATTGTGTAAAAACTGCATTCAAGAAACTAATTTCGATGTAACATATTTGTATTGTATACCATTATGTAATGGTCGTGTGTAAACAGGATATTTTAGATTATCATTATTTGATAATCTACGTAAAGCTTTTTAAACCTTTATTTATGAAATAAAGGTTATGGTTTGTTTTAAAAATGAATGCAGTCTTTGAAAAACGTCTCATATAGAGGTCAAAACCTCGCAACGAAATCAATTAATATGGAACATTTTTAATCAATAAGAACGGGACATTTCAGTTGGTATCCGAGCATTGGTCTTAGAGAACCAGAAAATTTGCATTAGTGTGTCTTATTGAGTTTGTTAGGATGCATTAGTGAGTCTGGACTTCGACCGTGTTTTCTTTAAAAATGATTGCTTAACATTTTTGTTGGAAACTATATATTATTAACATGTATATATTATGTGATATATTAATCTCTTAACATGTTTGATATTGTGTGATAGATGTCTACCTCTAGCACAAATTCCATTGACTCACCTAATAATAACGAAGAGTCGAATATATATTGGACTGATTCACAAGTTCCCAAAGAAGAACCGGAAGAAGAATCAGAACCGGAAGAGGAGGAACCGGAGGAGGAAATAGAACCGGTGGGGGAAATAATAAAACGGTTAAGTAAAAGAAAATCCTCAACCAACCGACCAAGGTTAATTATGGTCAATGGTGTTTTCGCCAAGGAAGCAAAATATTGGGAGGATTACCAATTCTTCGATGAATCGGATTCCGACGAGAATTCCGATGATGTTATAGAAATTACCCCAACTGAATTTAAAAAGGCAAAAGAAAATAATAAGGGAAAGGGCATAAAAATAGAGAAATCTAATTCCAACCCCGATGAACTTTATATGTATCGTCAACCTCCGAAGCCCTTAAGTTGTAACAATGACCCGGGAACCTCTAAACCACCAGGTTTTTCTAAACCGTTGTGGAAAACGACAGCTCGTATTAGGGGAACATCATATATCCCTAGAAACTTGGCAAAACGAACCAAAACCGAAGAAGAAGAAACGAGTGAGTCGGAATAAGATAGTTGTATTCGTGTGGTGTAATATATGTAATATAGTATGCTTATGCTTTATGATATATGTAAAAATTGCTTGTATTAATAAGTATTTTTTTTTTATGAATCTAACTTTTGTCTATTTTACAGTATAAAAACACAAAATGGATAGACAACCCAATATTTTAAGAGACCCACCCGGAGACATGATTGATGAAATCTTGTCTAGAGTCGGTCAGAATTCTTCGGCACAACTATTTACGGCGAAATCAGTTTGTAAGACATTCGAAGAACGTTCCAAGAATGTCTTGGTTTATAAGAGACTTTCGTTTGAAAGATGGGGGATATCATATTGGGAAACCCATAAGTTACGATGTGTTTACTTTGACGCATATATTGCGGGGAACCCAAATGCTATTTTACGCAACGGGTTAAGAAATTATTTTGACTCAATGTATCTGAATATAGGACTTCATGATTTAGAAAAAGCGGCTAACATGCAACATAAAGAAGCATGCTATGCTTACGGGTTAGTAATGTTCGCTTCTCACCAAAGTGAGAAAAAGAACATCGGGCTACAACTATTAAACAAAACGTTCCCACAAGTGACGGAGTCGGTAATTGGGGTAAAAAATGAGGTTTTTAGGTTATTACGAGACTGTTGGTCATTACGTAACCCTCGTCCCTTTGATGACGTTACAACACGCTGTCTTATCAACGGCCATAACGGTTATGTTCCACAAGACCAAGGATGGGAAGTAGTCCTAGTAAAACCAGAATGCATGACTTATTTCTGGACGTATGAATTACGTGTCTTTACTGCCTTTGCTGAATGACTTGTGTACTAGCTAGAATTATCTTCACAACTATCTTGTATCAAAGTTATTGTGTGCTATATTTCATGCTTTATGTAAAATAAGCGGTATTGTAAGTTTGTAAAATATTGTATAAAAGTTTGAACGCGAAATATTATTATAATCAGTTTTTCATATAGAATTGTAGTAGTTGAATTGTATATTAGCTACTAAGTATGAACTTAACGGGTAGGTACTACCCGAATTTAAACTTATAAAACGCTAATATGAAGAAAAAGCTTTTATAAATGAGTTCATATTATGCTACGAAATACTATTAACTACTCTTAATATTCTGTATGATTAACTTGTTCCATTTGACTATTTTGAAGGAAATGGCATCGACTACTCGACACACCGTGAATATGAATGAAGAGGAATTCCGTACTTTTCTAGCTTCAAACATAGCCGCAGTACAGGCTGCGCTACATACCAACAATAACCTTGGATCTAGCAGTACAGGAAATCGTGTAGGATGCACCTACAAAGAATTCACTGCCTGCAAACCTTTGGAATTTGATGGAACCGAAGGACCGATCGGATTGAAATGGTGGACCGAGAAGGTCGAATCGGTGTTTGCCATAAGTAAGTGTACTGAAGAGGACAAAGTGAAGTACGCTACGCATACCTTCACAGGTTCTGCATTAACATAGTGGAATACCTATCTAGAGCAAGTGGGACAAGATGATGCGTACGCACTACCGTGGTCAGCATTCAAGCATTTGATGAACGAGAAGTACCGTCCCAGAACCGAGGTCAATAAGCTCAAGACAGAACTTAGAGGGTTACTAACCCATGGATTTGATATTACCACGTACGAAAGACGATTCACAGAATTGTGCCTATTGTGTCCGGGAGCGTTCGAAGATGAGGAAGAGAAGATCGACGCGTTTGTGAAAGGATTACCGGAAAGAATCCAAGAAGATATAAGTTCACACGAGCCCGCCTCCATACAACAGGCATGTAGAATGGCTCACAAACTAGTGAACCAGATTGAGGAAAGAATTAAAGAACAGATGGCTGAAGAGGCCAATGTGAAGCAAGTCAAAAGAAAGTGGGAGGAAAACGGTGATAAGAATCACCAATACAACAACAACATCAATTACAATAATAATCGCAACAATTATCCCAACAATCGCAACATCAATCGCAACTACAACAAACGGCCCAACAACAACAACAACAACAACAGCGACTACAACAATCATCCCAACAACAATAACAACCACAACAACAACTACAATCAGAAGCAGCTATGCCAAAGGTGTGAAAAGTATCACTCGGGGTTCTGCACCAAATTTTGCAACTAGTGTAAAAGAAATGGTCATAGCGCGGCGAAGTGTGAGGTCTACGGACCAGGGGTTAACAGAACGAAAGGAACAAATGGTGTCGGAACGAGTAATGGCGGAGCAAGTAGTGTCGGAGCAAGTTATGCCAATGTAGTTTGTTATAAATGTGGAAAACCGGGCCACATTATTAGAAATTGCCCAAACCAGGAGAACACGAATGGATAAGGCCGCGGAAGAGTTTTCAATATTGATGCGGCAGAGGCACAGGAAGACCCGGAGCTTGTTACGGGTACGTTTCTTATTGACAATAAATCTGCTTACGTTTTATTTGATTCGGGTGCGGATAGAAGCTATATGAGTAGAGATTTTTGTGCTAAATTAAGTTGTCCATTGACGCCGTTGGATAGTAAATTTTTACTTGAATTAGCAAACGGTAAATTAATTTCAGCAGATAATATATGCCGGAATCGAGAAATTAAACTGGATAGTGAAATATTTAAGATTGATTTGATACCAGTAGAGTTAGGGAGTTTTGATGTAATAGTTGGCATGGACTGGCTGAAAAAGGTAAAAGCAGAGATCGTATGTTATAAAAATGCAATTCGCATTGTACGAGAAGAAGGAGAACCCTTAATGGTGTACGGAGAAAAGGGCAACATGAAGCTACATCTTATTAGTAATTTGAAGGCACAAAAACTAATAAGAAAAGGTTGCTATGCTGTTCTAGCACACGTCGAGAAAGTACAAGCTGAAGAAAAGAGCATCAATGATGTTCCCATCGCAAAAGAATTTCCCGATGTATTTCTGAAAGAATTACCGGACTACCTCCACATCGATCTGTTGAATTTCAAATAGATCTTGTACCAGGAGCTGCACCAATAGCTCGTGCTCCTTATAGACTCGCACCCAGCGAGACGAAAGAACTGCAAAGCCAACTGCAAGAACTATTAGAACGTGGTTTCATTTGACCAAGCACATCACCATGGGGAGCTCCTATTTTGTTTGTCAAGAAGAAGGATGGTACATTTAGGTTGTGTATTGACTACAGAGAGTTGAACAAACTTACCATCAAAAACCGTTATCCACTGCCGAGAATTGACGACTTATTTGATCAACTACAAGGCTCGTCAGTTTATTCGAAGATCGATTTACGTTCTGGATATCATCAAATGCGAGTAAAGGAGGATGATATTCCAAAAACTGCTTTTAGGACGCGTTATGGTCATTACGAGTTTATGGTTATGCCGTTTGGATTGACTAACGCACCAGCTGTGTTCATGGACCTTATGAACCGAGTGTGTGGGCCATATCTTGACAAGTTTGTCATTGTTTTCATCGATGACATACTTATTTACTCAAAGAATGATCAAGAGCACGAAGAACATTTGAGAAAAGTGCTAGAAGTATTGAGGAAAGAAAAACTGTACGCTAAGTTTTCAAAGTGTGCATTTTGGTTGGAAGAAGTTGAATTCCTCGGTCACATAGTGAACAAAGAAGGTATCCAGGTTGACCCGGCAAAGATCAAAACCGTTGAAAAGTGGGAAACCCCAAAAACTCCGAAGCATATACGTCAATTTTTAGGATTGGCTGGTTACTACAGAAGATTCATCCAAGATTTCTCCAAAATAGCAAAACCCTTGACTGCATTAACGCATAAAGGGAAGAAATTTGAATGGAAGGATGAACAAGAGAAGGCGTTTCAATTATTGAAGAAAAAGCTAACTACGGCACCTATATTGTCATTGCCTGAAGGGAATGATGATTTTGTGATTTATTGTGACGCATCAAAGCAAGGTCTCGGTTGTGTATTAATGCAACGGACTAAGGTGATTGCTTATGTGTCTAGACAATTGAAGATTCACGAGCAAAATTATACGACGCATGATTTGGAATTAGGCGCGGTTGTTTTTGCATTAAAGACTTGGAGGCACTACTTATATGGGGTCAAAAGTATTATATATACCGACCACAAAAATCTTCAACACATATTTAATCAGAAACAACTGAATATGAGGCAGCGTAGGTGGATTGAATTGTTGAATGATTACGACTTTGAGATTCGTTACCACCCGGGGAAGGCAAATGTGGTAGCCGACCCCTTGAGCAGAAAGGACAGAGAACCCATTCGAGTAAAATCTATGAATATAATGATTCACACTAACCTTACTACTCAAATAAAGGAGGCGCAACAAGGAGTTTTAAAAGAGAAAAATTTAAAGGATGAAATACCCAAAGGATCGGAGAAGCATTTTAATGTTCGGGAAGACGGAACCCGGTATAGGGCTGAAAGAATTTGGGTATCAAAATTTGGAGATATGAGAGAAATGGTACTTAGAGAAGCTCATAAAACCAGATACTCAATACATCCTGGAACGGGGAAGATGTACAAGGATCTTAAGAAATATTTTTGGTGGCCAGGTATGAAAGCCGATATTGCTAAATATGTAGGAGAATGTTTGACGTGTTCTAAGGTCAAAGCTGAACATCAGAAACCATCAGGTCTACTACAACAACCTGAAATCCCGGAATGGAAATGGGAAAACATTACCATGGATTTCATTACTAAATTGCCAAGGACTGCAAGTGGTTATGATACTATTTGGGTAATAGTTGATCGTCTCACCAAGTCAGCACACTTCCTGCCAATAAGAGAAGATGACAAGATGGAGAAGTTAGCACGACTGTATTTGAAAGAAGTCGTCTCCAGACATGGAATACCAATCTCTATTATCTCTGATAGGGATGGCAGATTTATTTCAAGATTCTGGCAGACATTACAGCAAACATTGGGAAATCGTCTAGACATGAGTACTGCCTATCATCCACAAACTGATGGGCAGAGCGAAAGGACGATACAAACGCTTGAAGACATGCTACGAGCTTGTGTTATTGATTTCAGAAACAGTTAGGATCGACATCTACTGTTAGCAGAATTTTCCTACAACAACAGCTACCATTCAAGCATTGAGATGGCGCCGTTTAAAGCACTTTATGGTAGAAAGTGCAGGTCTTTGATTTGTTGGAGTGAAGTGGGGGATAGACAGATTACGAGTCCGGAGATAATACAAGAAACTACCGAGAAAATCATCCAAATTCAACAAAGATTGAAAACCGCCCAGAGTTGACAAAAGAGCTACACGGACAGTAAAAGAAAAGATATGGGGTTTGAAATTGGAGAAATGGTCATGCTTAAGGTTTCACCTTGGAAAGGCGTTGTTCGATTTGGTAAATGGGGGAAACTAAATCCAAGGTACATTGGACCATTCAAGATTATAGATCGTGTCGGACCAGTAGCTTACCAACTGGAGATACCTCAACAACTCGCGGCTTTACATAACACTTTTCACGTCTCAAATTTGAAGAAATGTTTTGCTAAAGAAGATCTCACTATTCTGTTGGACGAAATCCAAATCAATGAAAAACTTCAATTCATTGAAGAACCCGTCAAAATAATGGATCGTGAGGTTAAGAGACTTAAACAAAACAAGATACCGATTGTTAAGGTTCGATGGAATGCTCGTAGAGGACCCGAGTTCACCTGGGAGCGTGAAGATCAGATGAAGAAGAAATACCCGCATTTATTTCCAGAAGATACGTCAACACCTCCAACTGCTTAAAATTTCGGGACGAAATTTATTTAACGGGTAGGTACTGTAGTGACTCGAACTTTTCCATGTTTATATATATATTAAATGAAATTGTTATTTACATGATTAAGTGTTTCCAACATGTTAAGCAATCAAACTTGTTAATACTTGATTAATTGAAATAGGTTTCATATAGACAATTGACCACCCAAGTTGACCGGTGATTCACGAACGTTAAAACTTGTAAAAACTATACGATGACATATATATGGTTATATATATAGTTAACATGATTTTATTATAAGTATGTATCTCATTAGGTATTTTAACAATGAGTTATATACATAAAAATGAGACTATTAATTTAAGAAACTCGAAAACGATGTATATAACGATTATCGTTATAACAACGTCTTACTAGGTACATATGAATCATATTAAGATATTGATACACTTGGTTAATTATGTTAAATGATAAGTAAATATATTATTAAGTGTATTAACAATGAAATACATATGTAAAAATAAGACTACTAACTTAATGATTTCGAAACGAGACATATATGTAACGATTATCGTTGTAACGACATTTAACTGTATATATATCATACTAAGATATATTATATATCATAATATCATGATAATATAGCAATTTAACATCTCATTTGTTATAATAAATAATGGGTTAACAACATTCAACAAGATCGTAGGTTTCAAAACAACATTTACATGTAACGACTAACGATGACTTAACGACTCAGTTAAAATGTATATACATGTAGTGTTTTAATATATATTCATACACTTTTGAAAGACTTCAATACACTTATCAAAATACTTCTACTTAACAAAAATGCATACAATTACATCCTCGTTCAGTTTCATCAACAATTCTACTCGTATGCACCCGTATTCGTACTCGTACAATACACAGCTTTTAGATGTATGTACTATTGGTATATACACTCCAATGATCAGATATTAGCAGCCCATGTGAGTCACCTAACACATGTGGGAACCATCATTTGGCAACTAGCATAAAATATCTCATAAAATTACAAAAATATGAGTAATCATTCATGACTTATTTACATGAAAACAAAATTACATATCCTTTATATCTAATCGATACACCAATGACCAAAAACACTTAAAAACACTTTCATTCTTTAATTTTATTCATCTAATTGATCGCTCTCAAGTTCTATCTTAAAGTTCTAAGTGTTCTTCATAAATTCCAAAAGTTCTAGTTTCATAAAATCAAGAATACTTTCAAGTTTGCTAGCTCACTTCCAATCTTGTAAGGTGATCATACAACCTCAAGAAATCTTTGTTTCTTACAGTAGGTTATCATTCTAATACAAGGTAATAATCTTATTCAAACTTTGGTTCAATTTCTATAACTATAACAATCTTATTTCAAGTGACGATCTTACTTGAACTTGTTTTCGTGTCATGATTCTGCTTCAAGAACTTCGAGCCATCCAAGGATCCGTTGAAGCTAGATCCATTTTTCTCTTTTCCAGTAGGTTTATCCAAGGAACTTAAGGTAGTAATGATGTTCATAACATCATTCGATTCATACATATAAAGCTATCTTATTCGAAGGTTTAAACTTGTAATCACTAGAACATAGTTTAGTTAATTCTAAACTTGTTCGCAAACAAAAGTTAATCCTTCTAACTTGACTTTTAAAATCAACTAAACACATGTTCTATATCTATATGATATGCTAACTTAATGATTTAAAACCTGAAAACACAAAAAACACCGTAAAACCGGATTTACGCCGTCGTAGTAACACCGCGGGCTGTTTTGGGTTAGTTAATTAAAAACTATGATAAACTTTGATTTAAAAGCTGTTATTCTGGGAAAATGATTTTTTTTATGAACATGAAACTATATCCAAAAATTATGGTTAAACTCAAAGTGGAAGTATGTTTTCTAAAATGGTCATCTAGACGTCGTTCTTTCGACTGAAATGACTACCTTTACAAAAACGACTTGTAACTTATTTTTCTGACAATAAACCTATACTTTTTCTGTTTAGATTCATAAAATAGAGTTCAATATGAAACCATAGCAATTTGATTAACTCAAAACGGATTTAAAATGAAGAAGTTATGGGTAAAACAAGATTGGATAATTTTTCTCATTTTAGCTTCGTGAAAATTGGTAACAAATCTATTCCAACCATAACTTAATCAACTTGTATTGTATATTATGTAATCTTGAGATACCATAGACACGTATACAATGTTTCGACCTATCATGTCGACACATCTATATATATTTCGGAACAACCATAGACACTCTATATGTGAATGTTGGAGTTAGCTATACAGGGTTGAGGTTGATTCCAAAATATATATAGTTTGAGTTGTGATCAATACTGAGATACGTATACACTGGGTCATGGATTGATTCAAGATAATATTTATCGATTTATTTCTGTACATCTAACTGTGGACAACTAGTTGTAGGTTACTAACGAGGACAGCTGACTTAATAAACTTAAAACATCAAAATATATTAAAAGTGTTGTAAATATATTTTGAACATACTTTGATATATATGTATATATTGTTATAGGTTCGTGAATCAATCAGTGGCCAAGTCTTACTTCCCGACGAAGTAAAAATCTGTGAAAGTGAGTTATAGTCCCACTTTTAAAATCTAATATTTTTGGGATGAGAATACATGCAGGTTTTATAAATGATTTACAAAATAGACACAAGTACGTGAAACTACATTCTATGGTTGAATTATCAAAATCGAATATGCCCCTTTTTATTAAGTCTGGTAATCTAAGAATTAGGGAACAGACACCCTAATTGACGCGAATCCTAAAGATAGATCTATTGGGCCTAACAAACCCCATCCAAAGTACCGGATGCTTTAGTACTTCGAAATTTATATCATATCCGAAGGGTGTCCCGGAATGATGGGATATTCTTATATATGCATCTTGTTAATGTCGGTTACCAGGTGTTCACCATATGAATGATTTTTATCTCTATGTATGGGATGTGTATTGAAATATGAAATCTTGTGGTCTATTATTATGATTTGATATGTATAGGTTAAACCTATAACTCACCAACATTTTTGTTGACGTTTAAAGCATGTTTATTCTCAGGTGAATACTAAGAGCTTCCGCTGTTGCATACTTAAATAAGGACGAGATTTGGAGTCCATGTTTGTATGATATTGTGTAAAACCTGCATTCAAGAAACTGATTTCGATGTAACATATTTGCATTGTAAACCATTATGTAATGGTCGTGTGTAAACAGGATATTTTAGATTATCATTATTTGATAATCTACGTAAATCTTTGTAAACCTTTATTTATGAAATAAAGGTTATGGTTTGTTTTAAAAATGAATGCAGTCTTTGAAAAACGTCTCATATAGAGGTCAAAACCTCGCAACGAAATCAATTAATATGGAACGTTTTTAATCAATAAGAACGGGACATTTCAATTCTCACCATTCCTATACTTTCTTTCTTAATTCATACATCTAAAAGATTGTGAAAATGCTTAATCCAATACTGATCCTTGTCCTTATCCTTACTATCGCAACAATCATTCTCCTTTTCCAACTTCCACCAGAGGAATCTGTTTTCTTCTACTTCGCCCTTGGGGTTATAGTGTTTTTAATTCTCCCGTGTCTTTATGTTGCGATAAACATTGACATACACGATTTGTAATCTCCGTGTTGTTATTGGGCTTTATATTTTCTCTTATATTTTGGAGCTCTTTGTCTTTTTATTGTCTTCTTGAAAGGACCCGTTCATATATATTATAAACGATTCACAATAGTTGATTACATCGCGAGGTATTTGACCTCTATATGATACGTTTTACAAACATTGCATTCGTTTTTAAAAGACAAACTTTCTTTACATCAAAAATTGACGGCATGCATACCTTTTCATATTACATCCAACTATAATTGACTTAATATTAATCTTGATGAACTCAACGACTCGAATGCAACGTCTTTCAAAGTATGTCATGAATGACTCCAAGTAATATCCTTAAAATGAGCTAATGCACAGCGGAAGATTTCTTTAATACATGAGAATAAACATGCTTTAAAGTGTCAACCAAAAGGTTGATGAGTTCATTAGTTTATCATAATCAATCATTTCCGTAATAGTAATAGACCACAAGATTTCATATACATAAATGTTTTAATAAAAATATTCTAAGTGGTTGAGCACTTGGTAGCCATACTTAACATTTAATCAACGTCGCATATTCCCTTTATTATGAAATCTCACTACATTGTACCAAGTGTAGTCACTGAAACAAAGTACTGTGCAACCGTTGAATACTGGTCGTCCAGTCCAGTTGGGGTTGTCAGGCCCGATAGATCTATCAACAGGATTCGCGTTTACAATACCGCATGTAAATGGTAGTTACCAAGCTATTAGGGAAAAATATGCAAAGTGGTACAACTCAACGTAGAATATGTTTTTAGTACTTGTGTCCATTTCGTAAAACAGTTATAAAACAGTGCATGTATTCTCAGCCCAAAAATATATATAAAAAGGGAGTAATGAAACTCACAATACTGTATTTCGTAGCAATTATGTATATGACGGCACTGAACAAGTGCAGGGTTTGTCTTGGATTCACGAACCTATATTAAGTATATATATTTATATGTTGGTCAATATCTGTCTAACAATTTAGGTCAAGTCGTAGTGTATCACAATCCTAATGCTCGAGACCGACATGCAAAAGTCAACAAAAGTCAACTTGACCCAAAATGACTTCCAAAATCTATACATGTTTATTATATAACTTATATATATAGTCGTTTTATATATTTAAATATATTTATCAGATCTTATTATACTAAATAATATAAGTCATTTATTAATAAATAAAAATTTATATTAAAATTCATATATGATAAAAATATACTTTTATATATCTCAAATAATAAAATTTATAAAATTCACTTAATATCATAAAAATATAGTGGTATGTATTATTAATGTAGTTATATTACGTGTGGTAAAAATATCTTTGTACGCATATTTATTTGATAAAATAATATTGATAATAATAATAATGATAAAAATAATAAAATAATAGTTTCAATAAAAATATTAATTTTTAGTAATAAATATAATTTTAGTAATAACATCAACTGATAACAATTATAATAATCGTTTTAATAATAATATTAAAATTAATGATAATTCAGTTGACCATATATTTTAATCCGTTCAGAGAAACCACACGAGTTCTAAATGAAAAGTTATTAATTTTTCTTCAGCTTTTCAACGACATGCATATCATATACATTATCTCAGTAGCATATGTATCAAATTCGTGATTTATCATAAACTATTTAACAACGAAACTAAGCATACAAACATGCATAATCATATATACTGCACTAGTCAGGGATACACTATTAATATATAAAAGATAAGATATGAATGCTCACGTATCAATATTGTGATTCAATATTGCAGGAAAGTACGTAGACGCAACGAAAATGATAAACGTTAGGTTGACCTCACGAGCAATACCCTCGAACAATACCCATAACCTCCATAGCTATAACCCATAATTTTCTTAGCTCTATCCCGTTTGAAAACTTATTTTGAAATCGCCTGAATATAACTCCATCGTAGTATTTTATGTATACTAATAATATCTTGAAATAATACTAAGTAAATATATATATGTAATTCGATTGAGAGAGTTTAGAGAAATATATTTTCAAGTTTCTATGAAATAATAAAACCTATTGAATTCTATTTATAATAGATTTTTGAATTATTAAAATGAATTATTAAAGTATGAATTATTAAAGTAAATTATTAAAGTATGAATTATTAAAGTGAATTATTAAAGTGAATTATTAAAGTATGAATTATTAAAGTGAATTATTAAAGTATGAATTATTAAAGTAAATTATTAATGTATGAATTATTAAAGTTAAAGTAAAGTAAAAGTAAAGTAAAGGTAAAGTTAAAGTATAGTAAAAGTATAAAACTATGTACGTATAATACGCGTATAAATATATTTAATATTAATTTAAATTGTTATATCATAAAACATTTAAAAAAAATAGAATTATCTATATTCATAATAGGTTTCAAGTTTTTAAATTACAGTCTGTTGGTGAAGCATGGGATAAAGTCCAAAGGTTAAATAAACGTATGAAATCATTTTAATGAAAAATGTCGAGTTACTTAACTTGTCGATATCCAACATCTAAATTATTTACACTCCACGTTCTTACTTTCACGAGGAAAATATTATAAAACATACCTTGAAAATTAAACAGGAATTTCCACTAACCCTTGTCTAGTTCCCGTTAATTGACACATTTGTTCTTACTTATAAATCACTTTACCATTTTCCGAATATTGTCAAAAAGAATAGATTTCTTAAATCACAGTGGACCTCATAACATAGGCCCGTAATCATATCATAATGTATCTGATAATTCAATCATTTGATATTATCTCTTAATTCTGTCGATAAATATATCGAAAAAAATACGTTCATGTAAAGTATCATATATCTAATACTTTGTTAATGTTTTCAGTTAATATTATATATCATATATACATATCTATATACACATAATTGTTCGTGAATCGTCGAACACGGTCAAAGGGTAATTGATTACATGAATGTAGTTCCAAACTTTTTGAGATTCAACATTACAAATTCTGCTTATCGTGTCGGAAACATATAAAGGTTAAGTTTAAATTTGGTCGGAAATTTTCGGGTCGTCACAGTACCTACCCGTTAAAGAAATTTCGTCCCGAAATTTGATCGAGGTCGTCATGGCTAACCATAAAAATGTTTTCATGACGGATATGTGTTGATAGATAGGATTTTATTACCATAGAGTAATATGGATAAAATGATCCGATTACTCGAAGTGTATGAGTGAAGCTATCACAAAATAGTGGAATGAGGAAAATAAGTTTCGTCATAATTTTTGACGTAGTCATGGTTGAATTCCGGAATTCAAGGGATTCAAAAAAAAATCTTGGAAATCTATAAGATATGTTTCTTCGAGATTTAAGGAAATTAGGATCTCTTTAATTAAATGCGATGATCTGTCCCGATTACTACGTCTGATATTTCCCTTATATATTTACCTTTTCCATTCCATTAGTTTTTACCACTTCTATACTCAATTCCAATTTCAAAAGATTGCGAAAATGCTTAATCCTATTCTAATCCTTGTCCTTATCCTTACTATCACAACAATCATTCTCCTTTTGCAACTTCCACCGGAGGAATCTGTTTTCTTCCACTTCGCCCTTGGGGTTATAGTATTTTTAATTCTCCCGTGTCTTTATGTTGCGATAAACATTGATATACATGGTTTGTAATTTATGTGTTGTTATTGGACTTTATATTCTCCCTTACATTTCAGAGTTTCATACTTTTGTTGTCTCTTCCCGGCTTTAAGTCAAGCGAATAATGGTCCAGAATTAGTAGGTATGAAGTTTTGGATGAACATAGTTTATGTTCTAAGAAGGAAATCGTAATGGTACGATCTTGATTTGGCAAATTACCAGAATATCCAGAAAGATAGAACTATCAAGAAGATATGTTCTTAATATGTTTGGAGATTTGGTAGAATGTAAGAGTCGTGTAAATGGCACATGATGATGGTATATTCTGTGAATCATCACGTTCCATTAGAAACTCAGCATGAATTACTGTAATATAATCACGTTGATCAAGTGTCATTATATTATACTAACTCATGCTTCAATTCCCAACACTACTTCAAAACATTCATATTTGAATTTTTCAGAATTTAGAAACTAACATAGTTTCTTTTATGTTGCAGATATTACGGAGAGATAAATGATCTCAGATAAGAATAGTTGTGAAAATATCCCCAGAAATATGGAGAATATGTATAATGAGAGATACGAAGATATCTTATAATATTTAAGATAAGATGATGATGAAGAATAAGGTCCGCAAAGGTTTAGAGTCAAGAGCAAGGTATTCGTTAATGTCTTCGTCAGAAACAGAATCATCAAGATTCTTTAAATACAGACTTTGGTCCTTGTATTTGTCCTTGGTCTCCTTCACGGTCTGCTCAATCCATTGTTCAGTACCAACTCTTCTCTTTTTCTGGGCTTTACCAACACATTATTCTTTGTCATCAAAATTTTGACTGTTAAAGTCGTTTACAGTTTCTGCTGCTTCATTAGCATTTCGAGAACTAATTCACAGTTTGAGATGTTTTTCAGAAACTTCACATTCGAAGTGTGTAAGTTTAGGAGATAGACGTTATATGTATATATAACTGTTAAAGTAGAAACGCTGCGAGATTTCAAAATACTGATTGCTGATTTTCAGTAATTGGTATGGTAATTCTTGTTGCAAGATGCGGATGAGTAAAAGATGGAGTTTCAATGAATAATTATAGTGACTTTTCGGAGAGGTTTAATGTCATAACCCGTCCTTAACCGTAAGAACGTGTTAGATAACGTATGATTTCATTGCGAGGTATTGACCTCTATATGCGACATTTTTAAAAGAAAAACTGCATATATTATACATTACAAACCATGATTCTTATTTTTGATACAAGCTTTGGACGAAATAAAGATGATTATCATTTAGCGATAATCTTCGACTTACAAACTTTACAAATGATGATAACAACACGATTTCTAGCATATTTTACAACACAACTTCTTGGATATGCAGTCTTATTTTTGACACAAATATGCGTACGCAAGATCCTGCTCAAATTCAACATAATGCAGCGGAAGCTTTTAGAAATCACCTGAGAATAGACATGTTTTAAAAGGTCAACATAAAGTTGGTGAGATATAGGTTTAGTGCCGGCAGCAATATATATATAGACCACAAGATTTCGTATATAAACAGTTTAATAAAAATATTCTAAGTGGTTGAGCACTTGGTAACCATACTTAACAATTAATCACGTCGCATATTCCCTTTAATATGAAATCTTACTACACTGTACCAAGTGTAGTCACGAAACGAAGTACTGTGCAACCGTTGAATACTGGTCGTCCAGTCCGGTTGGGGTTGTCAGGCCCGATAGATCTATCAACAGGATTCGCGTTTACAATACCGCTGTAAATATTAGTTACCAAGCTACAGGGAAGTATGCCAGTGGTACAACTCAACGTAGAATATATTTTTCAGTTACTTGTGTCCATATTGTAAAACATAAAATACATGTATTCTCATCCCGAAATATTTAGAGTTTAAAAGTGGGACTATATACTCACTGTTGTCTCGAAGATATATATATTTTTGACTTGGTCTTCCGGTTGATATCACGAACCTATCCATATATAATATATCAATACCTTTTCTTTTTAAACAAACGTCACATATATATACTTGTTATACTTTTAATACTTTTTGTAATTCCTTAGTCCGTAGTTAGCAGTTCATTGTTAGTAATTCAATTTTAATGGTTCATATTTAGATGTTTAATATACCCGCAATGAAATAAATAAAACCCCCAACTAAATAAATAAAACCCCATCGTATATGTATTGGTCGAGATTAATCTTGACCCACGGTACCGGTGTTGTCAAATGACGTGTTGCGTACATAAAGTACCGGTGTTGTCAAATGACGTGTTGCGTACAATCATGGGATCTTATGATTAATCTTCTCGTGTTGTTTTACGGGTGATCCTGAACCATATAAAATTGAATTATGAGTACATATGTATAAAATATCATGTTAACTTAGAAAGATGAGATTTATTTAATTTTTCCCAATTAATCCCGAAGTTAAACAAGTCTTGGATAACCAATTTTGTTTCGGTCATAGTTTCTTCGTTACAAATCCGTTTTCGTTGATTCAACTTGCCATCTCCTTGGATCGAGTTCCTCTTTAAGACTATGAACTGTAATACTTTAGTTTGTATTCAAAATCATACGGCATAGGTGAAACTTTAGTGAAACTTATGAAGTTAAACATTTTTGTTACAAAAATATCATTTAATGACCATTTTTCTAAAAATACTTATACTTTGAATTAAATCATGAAATTTTTATGTGTTATCATATTCATAGTAAAAATCATTTTTCCAGAACATAAACCTTCAATTCAAAGTTTAAGATGGTTTTTAATTATCCAACCCAAAACAGTCCCCGGTTGCACTCCGACGTCGTAAAAACAGTTTTAAGGTATTCTTTGAAAAACCAAGTTATACCTTGTTAAATTAGCATATACATAAGTTATATTACAGGTCTTGAAGTATTTTAAAAGTTAAGTTAGAAGGATCTATTTAGTTTGCAAACAAGTTTGAAAACTTTCAAACTATGTTCTTGTTGTTAAATTTTTATACCACAAAATAAGATAGCTATATATATATATGAATCGAATAAGGTTATGAACAAAGTTACTACCTCAAGTATGATGAAGAAAGTTACTGAATAAACAAGATATAAACTTGTTCTTGATGAGTTGGAAGATTAAAAAGTGATTCATGAAAAGAAATAAAGGTTGTAAGTAAGTTTATATATAAATTAACTTACATGAATTGAATCAAAGTTTAAACATAGTTTTACCTTGATTATGGAGCTAGAAACTTATGAAGATCTTAAGGAATACTTGAAGATTGAAGATGAAAGAGTTTAGGAGTTAATCTAGCTTGAAAGAAAGTTGATATGGAAGTATGTGTGTGTGTAAAAAAACGTGTGGATATGTATGTATATATAGACTTTTTGTTTTGATTTTTAGCTCATAAGTCTTGATTAATGACAAAGGATTGGCTCCCACAAGTTGCTATCATGTCCCTTAATCATTCATGGCTGATCATTGGTATTTCCTATTGGTATATACCAATAGTAAATACATCTAGAAGGTGGGTATGATACGGGTACATATACCGTAGATATACGTATAGAAATCTTGTGAAAAATGGAATGAGGATTCAAATATAGCTATCTTTTGTGAATACACTTATATGGTTTTATGTAATTAAGTTCTTAAAAGTGATTAAATACATTACTTATACGATATATGTATAAACATTATAGGTTATAAGTATTTATGTCAAATAACGTTACGTATGGTTATCGTTTTGAAAACTTAAGTTAGTAGTTTCAAAATATACTTATAACTTATTGTTATTAATACAAAATGAGATATTAAAACATCCTTAAATCATGTTAAATATGTATATATACATATATATACACAAACGTATAATTATCATATATTGTATAGTTCGTGATATCATCGGTCAAACTAGACGGTCAAACGTTGTGTAAAACTCATTTCAAAAACATAAGTCTCAACAATTTGGATTGCTTATCATGTTGGTAAGGTTTAATTTATGTAAATATTAATATTATAAGTATAGAACGATCGAAAAAGGGCGGGTCGTTACATTACCTCCCCGTGAAATAAATTTCGTCCCGAAATTTTAAAATTGTACCTATTTTGCGTCGTCGAGAAACAAGTGTGGATACTTTTGTTTCATCTGATCCTCCCGTTCCCACGTAAACTCGGGACCTCTTCGAGCATTCCAACGAACCTTAACGATCGGTATGTTGCTCTGCTTGAGCTGTTTAACTTCACGGTCCATGATTTCGATTGGTTCTTCGACGAATTGTAGTTTTTCGTCGACATAGATTTCTTCAAGAGGAATGGTGAGGTCTTCCTTTGCAAGACACTTCTTAAGTTTTGAGACGTGAAAGGTATTATGTACCCCGGCGAGTTTTTGCGGTAACTCGAGTCGATAAGCTACCGGTCCAATGCGTTCAATAATCTTGAACGGGCCTACATATCTTGGGTTCAGCTTACCCCTTTTGCCGAAATGTATTACACCTTTCCAAGGTGACACCTTTAACATAACCATGTCCCCGACCTGAAACTCTAATGGTTTCCTTCGGACATCGGCGTAGCTCTTTTGGCGACTACGGGCTGTTTTCAATCTCTCCTTGATTTGTACTATCTTCTCAGTCGTTTCGTGTATGATCTCGGGACCAGTTAATTGTCGATCTCCTACTTCATTCCAACAGATAGGAGATCTACACTTCCTTCCATACAATGCTTCGAATGGCGCAGCTCCAATGCTCGCATGATAACTATTATTATACGAGAATTCTGCTAACGGTAAATACTTATCCCATCCGTTTCCAAAATCGATCACACATGCCCTGAGCATATCTTCAAGAGTCTGAATTGTTCTTTCACTCTGCCCGTCCGTTTGCGGATGATATGCGGTACTCATATCTAAACGAGTTCCTAGTGCCTCCTGTAGTGCTTGCCAGAACTTTGAGGTAAATCTACTATCACGATCAGATATAATGGAAATAGGTATTCCATGCCTTGAAACAACTTCCTTTATATACAATCGTAATAGTTTCTCCATTCTATCCGTTTCCTTTATAGGCAAGAAATGTGCAGACTTGGTGAGACGATCAACAATCACCCAAATGGTGTCGTAACCCCAGGCAGTCTTTGGTAACTTCGTGATGAAATCCATGGTAATACCATCCCATTTCCATTCTGGGATTTCTGGTTGTTGAAGTAATCCTGACGGCTTTTGGTGTTCTGCTTTGACCTTGGAACAAGTTAAACACTCCCCAACATATGTTGCTACGTCTGTCTTTAAATTAGGCCACCAATAACGTGTCTTAAGATCTTGATACATCTTTCCAACTCCAGGATGTATCGAGTATCTTGTCTTATGTGCCTCATTCAATATCAACTTCCTTAATCCACCCAACTTCGGTACCCAAATACGATTTGCAAAATATCGAATTCCGTCTTCCCGTATAACAAGTTGCTTCTCATACTTCTTCATTATTTCATTTCTTATGTTTTCTTTATTGAGTGCTTCTTGTTGAACTTCTTTGATTTGTGAGTTGAGATTCATGCGAATTTTTATGTTCATTGCTCGAACTCGGATTGGTTCTCCTTCCTTTCTGCTTAGAGCATCGGCCACTACGTTCGCTTTCCCGGGATGATAACGAATTTCACAATCATAGTCATTTATTAACTCGACCCACCTACGTTGCCTCATGTTCAATTGTTTCTGATCAAAAATATGTTGAAGGCTTTTATGATCAGTAAACACAGTGCATTTAACCCCATACAAGTAGTGTCTCCATATCTTCAATGCAAACACGACTGCTCCCAGTTCTAGATCATGCGTCGTATAATTCCGCTCGTGAATCTTTAATTGTCGAGATGCGTATGCAATAACTTTCTTCCGTTGCATAAGAACGCAACCAAAACCTTGTCGCGAAGCGTCACAATATATTTCAAAATCATCGTTCCCTTCTGGTAACGATAAAATAGGCGCCGTAGTTAACTTCTTCTTTAGTAATTGAAATGCACTCTCCTGCTCAGAAGTCCATTCATATTTCTTCCCTTTTTGTGTTAACGCTGTCAACGGCTTAGCTATTCGGGAAAAATCTTGAATAAACCTTCTATAATAACCGGCTAAACCCAAAAATTGGCGTATCTGCATTGCTGTCTTAGGAGTCTCCCATTTTTCAATGGCTTCAATTTTTGCTGGATCAACCTGAATTCCTTTGCTACTAACAACGTGGCCAAGAAATTGCACTTCTTTCAACCAGAAAGCACATTTAGAAAATTTAGCATATAGCTGTTCTTTTCTTAACAACTCTAATATTAAACTTAAATGCTGCTCATGCTCTTGCTCACTCTTGGAATAGATAAGAATGTCATCAATGAAAACAATAACAAACTTATCTAAATATGGACTACAAACTCGATTCATGAGGTCCATGAATACAGCTGGCGCATTCGTCAATCCAAACGGCATGACCAAAAATTCGTAAGGACCGTAACGTGTCCGAAAAGCAGTTTTCGGTATATCTTCTTCTTTGACACGTAATTGATGATAACCCGATCTTAGGTCGATTTTCGAATAAACACATGATCCTTGGAGTTGATCAAATAAGTCGTCAATTCTCGGTAGTGGATACCGATTCTTGATAGTTAACTTATTTAATTCACGATAATCTATACACATTCGGAAAGATCCGTCTTTCTTCTTGACGAATAAAATTGGAGCTCCCCACGGTGAAGTACTTGGTCGTATGAATCCACGATCCAGTAATTCTTTTAACTGACTCTGAAGTTCTTTTAACTCAGACGGTGCAAGTCTATATGGAGCACGGGCAACCGGTGCAGCTCCTGGTACAAGATCTATTTGAAATTCTACAGATCTAAATGGAGGTAATCCCGGCAACTCTTCCGGAAATACTTCAGGAAAATCTCTTGCCACAGGCACGTCATTGATGCACTTCTCTTTTTCTTTCTTTTCGACTTTATTAACATGTGCTAAGATAGCATAGCACCCTTTCTTCAAGTACTTTTGAGCTTTCAAATAACTAATGAGTTTTAGCTTTGAGTTACCCTTCTCTCCATAAATCATTACTGGCGTTTTATCCTTACGAGGAATGCGAATTGCCTTCTTGGCGCACACAACTTCAGCTCCTATTTTGGACATCCAGTCCATGCCGATTATTACATCAAAACTTCCTAATTCTACGGGTATCAAATCAATCTTAAATGTTTCTCCGGCTAAATTTATTTTACAATCACGGTAAATTTTATCGGCTTTAATTAGTTTACCATTAGCTAACTCAATCATGTACTTAGCATCTAGAGGTAATGATGAACAATTCAATTTAGCGTGAAAGTCTCTACACACGTAACTTCTATCAGCACCAGTATCAAATATAATAGATGCGGATAAGTTATTAATGGTAAACGTACCCGTAACAAGCTCCGGATCTTCGCGTGCCTCTCTAGCATTAATAACAAATACTCTCCCACGTGCAGGTCTGACATTCTTCTCTGAATTCGGGCACTGACTCTTATAGTGACCTTGTTTTCCACACCCAAAACAAGTAACGGTAGTCAAAGCAGTTCTATTTGCGTTGGTGGCAGGAGTCTTGGTACCATTTGCATTTGTAACGAGAGCCCTACAATCTTCTGCAAGATGACCCTGTCGATTACACTTGGTGCATAACACACTACAGTAACCAAAGTGATGTTTGTGGCATCGGTTGCATAAAGGATTTTGTCCTTTGTAACCAAAGCTTGAACCACTACCTGCACCTTGCGTGGTTTCTTGTTTCTTAAAAGATTGTTGTTGGTTACCTCGATCATAATTTCCATTCCTCTTTCTTTTGTTACCTGATACCTTCACATCAGTATTGGATGCTTTCTTATCCATGATGACCTGATCCATTAGCTCGTTTGCCATGGTTATAGCTTCATGAATTGTCTTAGGTTTCGATGCTGTAACATTTGCCTTGACCTTTTTGGGCAAACCATCTTTGTACATTTCAATCTTCCGTTCTTCGGTTGGAACCAATTCAGGACATAGCAAAACTAATTCCATGAATCGCTGATTGTAGTTGGTGATTTCAGTACCAACAACCTTCAGGCTTCGTAATTCATCTTCCAACTTTCTAACCTCGTTCCTTGGACAATACTCGTTGATTAACATTATTTTGAATTCTTCCCATGGAGTATCATAAGCTACATCTCCTCCTACAGCCTTCACATAATTTTTCCACCACGTGAGTGCACTATCTTGTAAAGTGCACGATGCATACTTGGTCATGTCCTTTTCAACACAACCACTGATTTTAAACACAGTCTCCATCTTTTCTATCCACCGGGTTAAACCGATCGGTCCTTCTGTTCCACTGAATGATGAGGGCTTGCAAGCTTGAAAAGTTTTGTAAGTGCATCCCACACGAGGATTTGGGTTAACTGCAGCACCTCTTGCAGCCTCGACCCATAACATTCTGTCGTTCACTCGCTGATTGATGAGTTCCTGGATTTCTTGTTCCGTCATTCGGTTCAATCGCGCCATATTCTTCTATAAGAATGAAAAGAAAATAATTATTCACATGGAATATTATAGATGTAGTGTATATTTACAGTACATTATAGCTTATTAATAATATGAACCAGGTATTATTATAAAAGCCTTTTCTTCTTATTAGCGTTTTATAATTATATCTAGGGTAGTACCTACCCGTTAATGTCCATACTTAATAGCTTAGTACAGAATCAATTACTACCATCTAAATAATACTTAACCATGGAAAATTATTGCATTTCACACTTCACTATTTTACATATGCTTATCTTACATCGAACATTAAGCAAACCACACTAATAATATTATACAAAACATTATATGATCCCATGGTTTAATACGGCAGCGCATCGTTTGGTCTATTTTCTAGGAAGTTTAGGTTCAAAGAATCGCTTAACGCTTATCCTGGCTGTCTGCCTATATTTTGGCTGTGGGACTGAAGAACTGGATGCCGGGATAGAACGAATAGGAATAGCAGGAATAGGGGTGGTAGTGTCTAGTGGAGTTGGTGCCACATCATCCTTATTAAACTCAGGATTTGAATTTTCTAATTCATTAGCCTTTCGTTTCTTTCCTAGTTCGAACTCTTCTTTTGTAATTTCCTGTATTTCTTCCTCGGGTTCACTTTCCTCCTCGGGTTCACTTTCCTCCTCGGGTTCACTTTCCTCCTCGGGTTCACTTTCCGGGTTCTCTATAGTCGGTTCATCCGGAATTTGTGAGTCTTCCCCAAAGATATTATTTTCGTCATCGGATAGGTTAATGACTGGAACACCATCTGAAGATTCTGGTTCGGAGTCGCTGAATGTGATAACAAGTTTTGAGCCCGACATCTATCACACAACAACTAACCCATTAGTACTACATAATATTTACATATAAATTTTAACCAACAATGATAAGCAATGGTTTTTAAATCAGACCCGGTCAAAGTCCAGACTTACTAATGTATCCTAACGACTTATCAGTTAGACACACTAATGCAAACCTGGTTCGCTAAGACCACCGCTCTGATACCACATGTCATAACCTGTCCTTAACCGTAAGAACGTGTTAGATAACGTATGATTTCATTGCGAGGTACTGACCTCTATATGCGACATTTTTAAAAGAAAAACTGCATATATTATACATTACAAACCATGATTCTTATTTTTGATACAAGCTTTGGACGAAATAAAGATGATTATCGTTTAGCGATAATCTTCGACTTACAAACTTTACAAATGATGATAACAACACGATTTCTAGCATATTTTACAACACAACTTCTTGGATATGCAGTCTTATTTTTGACACAAATATGCGTACGCAAGATCCTGCTCAAATTCAACATAATGCAGCGGAAGCTTTTAGAAATCACCTGAGAATAGACATGTTTTAAAAGGTCAACATAAAGTTGGTGAGATATAGGTTTAGTGCCGGCAGCAATATATATATAGACCACAAGATTTCGTATATAAACAGTTTAATAAAAATATTCTAAGTGGTTGAGCACTTGGTAACCATACTTAACAATTAATCACGTCGCATATTCCCTTTAATATGAAATCTTACTACACTGTACCAAGTGTAGTCACGAAACGAAGTACTGTGCAACCGTTGAATACTGGTCGTCCAGTCCGGTTGGGGTTGTCAGGCCCGATAGATCTATCAACAGGATTCGCGTTTACAATACCGCTGTAAATATTAGTTACCAAGCTACAGGGAAGTATGCCAGTGGTACAACTCAACGTAGAATATATTTTTCAGTTACTTGTGTCCATATTGTAAAACATAAAATACATGTATTCTCATCCCGAAATATTTAGAGTTTAAAAGTGGGACTATATACTCACTGTTGTCTCGAAGATATATATATTTTTGACTTGGTCTTCCGGTTGATATCACGAACCTATCCATATATAATATATCAATACCTTTTCTTTTTAAACAAACGTCACATATATATACTTGTTATACTTTTAATACTTTTTGTAATTCCTTAGTCCGTAGTTAGCAGTTCATTGTTAGTAATTCAATTTTAATGGTTCATATTTAGATGTTTAATATACCCGCAATGAAATAAATAAAACCCCCAACTAAATAAATAAAACCCCATCGTATATGTATTGGTCGAGATTAATCTTGACCCACGGTACCGGTGTTGTCAAATGACGTGTTGCGTACATAAAGTACCGGTGTTGTCAAATGACGTGTTGCGTACAATCATGGGATCTTATGATTAATCTTCTCGTGTTGTTTTACGGGTGATCCTGAACCATATAAAATTGAATTATGAGTACATATGTATAAAATATCATGTTATCTTAGAAAGATGTGATTTATTTAATTTTTCCCAATTAATCCCGAAGTTAAACAAGTCTTGGATAACCAATTTTGTTTCGGTCATAGTTTCTTCGTTACAAATCCGTTTTCGTTGATTCAACTTGCCATCTCCTTGGATCGAGTTCCTCTTTAAGACTATGAACTGTAAATACTTTAGTTTGTATTCAAAATCATACGGCATAGGTGAAACTTTAGTGAAACTTATGAAGTTAAACATTTTTGTTACAAAAATATCATTTAATGACCATTTTTCTAAAAATACTTATACTTTGAATTAAATCATGAAATTTTTATGTGTTATCATATTCATAGTAAAAATCATTTTTCCAGAACATAAACCTTCAATTCAAAGTTTAAGATGGTTTTTAATTATCCAACCCAAAACAGTCCCCGGTTGCACTTCGACGTCGTAAAAACAGTTTTTAAGGTATTCTTTGAAAAACCAAGTTATACCTTGTTAAATTAGCATATACATAAGTTATATTACAGGTCTTGAAGTATTTTAAAAGTTAAGTTAGAAGGATCTATTTAGTTTGCAAACAAGTTTGAAAACTTTCAAACTATGTTCTTGTTGTTAAATTTTTATACCACAAAATAAGATAGCTATATATATATGAATCGAATAAGGTTATGAACAAAGTTACTACCTCAAGTATGATGAAGAAAGTTACTGAATAAACAAGATATAAACTTGTTCTTGATGAGTTGGAAGATTAAAAAGTGATTCATGAAAAGAAACAAAGGTTGTAAGTAAGTTTATATATAAATTAACTTACATGAATTGAATCAAAGTTTAAACATAGTTTTACCTTGATTATGGAGCTAGAAACTTATGAAGATCTTAAGGAATACTTGAAGATTGAAGATGAAAGAGTTTAGGAGTTAATCTAGCTTGAAATAAAGTTGATATGGAAGTATGTGTGTGTGTAAAAAAAACGTGTGGATATGTATGTATATATAGACTTTTTGTTTTGATTTTTAGCTCATAAGTCTTGATTAATGACAAAGGATTGGCTCCCACAAGTTGCTATCATGTCCCTTAATCATTCATGGCTGATCATTGGTATTTCCTATTGGTATATACCAATAGTAAATACATCTAGAAGGTGGGTATGATACGGGTACATATACCGTAGATATACGTATAGAAATCTTGTGAAAAATGGAATGAGGATTCAAATATAGCTATCTTTTGTGAATACACTTATATGGTTTTATGTAATTAAGTTCTTAAAAGTGATTAAATACATTACTTATACGATATATGTATAAACATTATAGGTTATAAGTATTTATGTCAAATAACGTTACGTATGGTTATCGTTTTGAAAACTTAAGTTAGTAGTTTCAAAATATACTTATAACTTATTGTTATTAATACAAAATGAGATATTAAAACATCCTTAAATCATGTTAAATATGTATATATACATATATATACACAAACGTATAATTATCATATATTGTATAGTTCGTGATATCATCGGTCAAACTAGACGGTCAAACGTTGTGTAAAACTCATTTCAAAAACATAAGTCTCAACAATTTGGATTGCTTATCATGTTGGTAAGGTTTAATTTATGTAAATATTAATCTTATAAGTATAGAACGATCGAAAAAGGGCGGGTCGTTACATTTAAGTCGAAGGTTAATGAAGTTGTTGATAAGTTTACTGCTAATGTGGTGAGATATGAAAGGTTCCCCAGTAACGATGGTGAAAGGGCAGCGTATCTATCGAAGTTATAATAAAATTAGTTTTACAAAAAAGTCAAAGTTGACTTGTTGGAGCTGTGACAAAACTGGCTACTTTGAAAAGAATCGTAAGGTTGTTTTGATTTCTTATAAAAGAAGGTATACTGTTGTGAAAATAGGGAGTATAGTTGATGATTTACTGAATTAGAATCGAAGAATGTAATATATTAATTGTGCATTTATATATCTCTCGGGTATTACCTACCCGTTAAAAAAAATGTCAAAATAATATTTTGAGCAAGAATTTTTCGTTACAGTCTTTATGAAAATATATGTATGTATATTTTCTTCAGATGTAATACAGATTTAATGAGTTAATATCATATTAAGCTCATTTGATTTTCGGCTTGGATTAGTAAAGAATAATCTCTAAAACATTAGAGATTACATAATCTTCGCGGAGTATTTTGCTAATGTAATCAATATTTCAATATTTATTCTTATAGATATTTTCTTAGTGAATTATGCTGATGCTCATAGAACTCTTGCTAACTTCACAAGATACGAATGTTGTTTTCCAGTAAGTTTCGAGTACATTAAAGATGAAAGTGTAAAATCAAACATGTTATTGAATGATACACTTGGTTTATTATGAAACCGAATTCTTTTAATTGAATCAAAGATTGTAGTTACGATGGTTAGGTTGTTAACGAAGGATGTACATCATAGCATATTAGTAATATAAATTTAACTGAGTAGTATCTACCCTTTTTCAATTCATATTCAATAGCTTAGTAAGAAAGATTTTTATAGTTTCAGCATTCATATATATATATATATATATATATATATATATATATATATATATATATATATATATATATATATATATATATATATATATATATATATAATTTCTTCAGAAGAATGAGTTAATACTTCATAACTCGTTGATACAAAATACTCGTTGTTGATCAATGATGACGTCCACGACGATTCTTGAACTGACGGAACTTGTGATGTTATAGGTGCTGCTAGTGCTGATGATGCTGACAGTATTGACGGTGATGGTGGTACTGACGATATTGTTGATGCTGAAGATACTGCCGGTAACTGCTGTGATGCTTGTATAGTAAGTCTAGCTTGTAAATCACTCACCATTCTTGTCAGGGTTTCGATTCTTCTCCCCATCATCTCTATCTATTCTACTCATCTGATTTATGGATAAGGCTGAAATAGATAATCCCTAAGACTTTAGAGATTACATTATCACAGCATGATGTTTCTCCGGTGAAGTTATGAATCAATACCTCATCGTTTGTTGTTGTTGGTATTCCTTGGTATCTATGGTGCGTGTGATGTTGATATCCGAGGTACAGATTGTCATGTTGAGGCGTGTGATGCGGATGTGATTGTTGGTGGTGGTACTGATCCTATTGATGTTGATGGTGGTGGTGCTGTTGATACGGGTAATGCTGCTGAAGCTTGTGGTATTGAGGCTTGCGATGTGAATGTTACTGCCGGTATTGGTTATGCCGCTGGTGCTGCTGATGGTGTTTGTAATCCTTGCACCATGTGTTCCAAAGCCACTACTCGGGTGCGAAGTTCGTTAATTTCTGCTAGTACACCGGGATGATTGGTGGTTGGAACGAACGGATGAATAAGATTCGCAATATGGGATAGTATATAATCATGACAAGATACTCTAGCAATGAGTGAGAAAATGGTGTCTCGAACAGGTTCGCCGGTAAGTGCTTCAGGTTCATCGCCAAGAGGGCAATGTGGTGGATGGAAGGGATCACCTTCTTCTCGTCTCCAATGGTTGAGTAGACTACGGACCCATCCCCAATTCATCCAAAATAGATGATGGGAAATTGGTTGATCCATTCCGGTGATGCTACTTTCGTAGTTCAGGTAGATATCCATATCGGAATAGCTGTCGAAATCTGAGGAATTAGAACTGGTTGAGGGATCCATCTCGTAGGATCAGGGAAAGAATTTTTTTTTGTATGAAAAAGATTGTAGAATTTAGATTTGGTATTCTTCAATTACATAATTTGCATATGTATATATAATACCAAAATCCCGTAAATTACGGAGAATCTTTGAAAAGATGTCAGTCAAAGTTCACAGTAATAGATGTGCTAAGATAAGAATTCGTCTATACATTATTATGCAATAAATGCAGGAAAACGCGTCTAGACTTAAGATGATAAGCAGGTAATTTCCTAAGGATGATAAGTAGATGATTTCCGACTAGAATTGATAAGCAAACTTTTTGACATGCAGACACGGTCGAAGTCCAGACTCACTAATGCATCTTAACAACTATCAGTTAGACACACTAATGCAAGACCTGGTTTGCTAAGACCACCGCTCTGATACCAACTGAAAGGACCCGTTCATATATATTATAAATGATTCACAATAGTTGATTACATTGTGAGGTATTTGACCTCTATATGATACGTTTTACAAACATTGCATTCGTTTTTAAAAGACAAACTTTCTTTACATCAAAAATTGACGGCATGCATACCTTTTCATATTACATCCAACTATAATTGACTTAATATTAATCTTGATGAACTCAACGACTCGAATGCAACGTCTTTCAAAGTGTGTCATGAATGACTCCAAGTAATATCCTTAAAATGAGCTAATGCACAGCGGAAGATTTCTTTAATACCTGAGAATAAACATGCTTTAAAGTGTCAACCAAAAGGTTGATGAGTTCATTAGTTTATCATAATCAATCATTTCCGTGATAGTAATAGACCACAAGATTTCATATACATAAACGTTTTAATAAAAATATTCTAAGTGGTTGAGCACTTGGTAGTCATACTTAACATTTAATCAACGTCGCATATTCCCTTTATTATGAAATCTCACTACATTGTACCAAGTGTAGTCACTGAAATGAAGTACTGTGCAACCGTTGAATACTGGTCGTCCAGTCCGGTTGGGGTTGTCAGGCCCGATAGATCTATCAACAGGATTCGCGTTTACAATACCGCATGTAAATGGTAGTTACCAAGCTATTAGGGAAAAATATGCAAAGTGGTACAACTCAACGTATAATATGTTTTTAGTACTTGTGTCCATTTTGTAAAACAGTTATAAAATAGTGCATGTATTCTCAGCCCAAAAATATATATAAAAAGGGAGTAATGAAACTCACAATACTGTATTTCGTAGCAATTATGTATATGACGGCACTGAACAAGTGCAGGGTTTGTCTTGGATTCACGAACCTATATTAAGTATATATATTTATATGTTGGTCAATATCTGTCTAACAATTTAGGTCAAGTCGTAGTGTATCACAATCCTAATGCTCGAGACCGACATGCAAAAGTCAACTTGACCCAAAATGACTTCCAAAATCTATACATGTTTATTATATAACTTATATATAGTCGTTTTATATATTTAAATATATTTATCAGATCTTATTATACTAAATAATACAAGTCATTTATTAATAAATAAAAATTTATATTAAAATTCATATATGATAAAAATATACTTTTATATATCTCAAGTAATAAAATTTATAAAATTCACTTAATATCATAAAAATATAGTGGTATGTATTATTAATGTAGTTATATTACGTGTGGTAAAAATATCTTTGTACGCATATTTATTTGATAAAATAATATTGATAATAATAATAATGATAAAAATAATAAAATAATAGTTTCAATAAAAATATTAATTTTTAGTAATAAAGATAATTTTAGTAATAACATCAACTGATAACAATTATAATAATCGTTTTAATAATAATATTAAAATTAATGATAATTCAGTTGACCATATCTTTTAATCCGTTCATCGAAACCACACGAGTTCTAAATGAAAAGTTATTAATTTTTCTTCAGCTTTTCAACGACATGCATATCATATACCTTATCTCAGTAGCATATGTATCAAATTCGTGATTTATCATAAACTATTTAACGACGAAACTAAGCATACAAACATGCATAATCATATATACTCGAGCACTAGTCAGGGATACACTATTAATATATAAAAGATAAGATATGAATGCTCACGTATCAATATTGTGATTCAATATTGCAGGAAAGTACGTAGACGCAGCGAAAATGATAAACGTTAGGTTGACCTCACGAGCAATACCCTCGAACAATACCCCTAACCTCCATAGCTATAACCCATAATTTTCTTAGCTCTATCAAGTTTGAAAACTTATTTTGAAATCGCCTGAATATAACTCCATCGTAGTATTTTATGTATACTAATAATATCTTGAAATAATACTAAGTAAATATATATATGTAATTCGATTGAGAGAGTTTAGAGAAATATATTTTCAAGTTTCTATGAAATAATGAAACCTATTGAATTCTATTTATAATAGATTTTTGAATTATTAAAATGAATTATTAAAGTATGAATTATTAAAGTGAATTATTAAAGTATGAATTATTAAAGTGAATTATTAAAGTGAATTATTAAAGTATGAATTATTAAAGTGAATTATTAAAGTATGAATTATTAAAGTGAATTATTAATGTATGAATTATTAAAGTTAAAGTAAAGTAAAAGTAAAGTAAAGGTAAAGTTAAAGTATAGTAAAAGTATAAAACTATGTATGTATAATACGCGTATAAATATATTTAATATTAATTTAAATTGTTATATCATAAAACATTTTAAAAAAATAGAATTATCTATATTCATAATAGGTTTCAAGTTTTTAAATTACAGTCTGTTGGTGAAGCATGGGATAAAGTCCAAAGGTTAAATAAACGTATGAAATCATCTTAATGAAAAATGTCGAGTTACTTAACTTGTCGATATCCAACATCTAAATTATTTACACTCCACGTTCTTACTTTCACGAGGAAAATATTATAAAACATGCCTTGAAAATTAAACAGGAATTTCCACTAACCCTTGTCTAGTTCCCGTTAATTGACACATTTGTTCTTACTTATAAATCACTTTACCATTTTCCGAATATTGTCAAAAAGAATAGATTTCTTAAATCACAGTGGACCTCATAACATAGGCCCGTAATTATATCATAATGTATCTGATAATTCAATCATTTGATATTATCTCTTAATTCTGTCGATAAATATATCGAAACAAATACGTTCATGTAAAGTATCATATATCTAATACTTTGTTAATGTTTTCAGTTAATATTATATATTATATATACATATCTATATACACATAATTGTTCGTGAATCGTCGAACACGGTCAAAGGTAATTGATTACATGAATGTAGTTCCAAACTTTTTGAGATTCAACATTACAAATTCTGCTTATCGTGTCGGAAACATATAAAGGTTAAGTTTAAATTTGGTCGGAAATTTCCGGGTCGTCACACTTCTCGACCTCTAGTAAAGCGAGTAATGGTCCAGAATTCGTAAGTATGGAGTTTAGAATGAACTTAATGTCCTAAACAAGAAAGAACGTAATAGCACGATTTGATTAGTCAAATTACCAGAATCACTGAGAATAGAACTATCAAAAATATACTTTCTTGATATGTTCAGAAGTTAAGCAGAATGAAAGAGTTATGTAACATGGCACATGATGACGTTATAGTCTGTGAATCATCATGTTTCATTAGAAACTCAGCATGACTTACTGTAATATAATCACGTTGATCAAGTGTCATTATATTATACTAACTCATGCATCAATTTCCAACACTACTTCAAAATCATTCATAATTCAAACTCGAATTTTAAAGAAATTTAGAAACTAAAGTAGTTTCCTTTATGATGTAATATGGATAGCACAAAGAGATAAATAATTTCGGACGAGAATATTTTTGAAAATATCCTCAGAAATATCGAAGATATTTATGATGATATTTTGGAATTTCTAAGATTGAAGGTTGATGAAGAAAGATTTTCCGCATGATTTTAATATGAATTCGGAGCAAGATATTTGCTAAAGATTTCATCAGAAACATAATCATCAGGATTATTTGAAGGCAGATTTAGTCTTTGTGATTTGTTCAGAGTCTCCTTCATGGTTTGCTCAATCCGTTTTCCAGTTCCAAATTTTCTTAGTCTATGAGCTTTTTCAACACACTACTCTTTATCATCAAACTTTCAACTATTAAGGTCGTTTACAGTTTTTGTTGCTTCATTCAACTTTTCAAAATTCAGAGCATTAATTCGCAGACTAGGTGCTTTTCAGAATATCAGAATGGAAGATCATAGTTCTAAGAGATAAATGTTGAATTGTGATGCCCCGTACAAAACCATCCTGTACGAATCATCAACAATAGGATCATTACAAGGTCAAATACTATATGCGGTTTCAAAATAAGTTTGCATTCATGAATATGGGTGACGTCTTAACCAACGTCAAATGTTTAACAACCAAAAGTATGCTTCTATGAATAGCAAGCAATAATAGTATGTGACCCATGGGTGGTTACAAATACATCATTTCAAAAGTAATATTGTTTGAATGCAAAATAAACGTTTCATGCGGTGACATCTCTAATAAGCGCAGCGGGTGTCTACAAAGCATGACTAGTACAGCGGAAGCAAGCAAACCTTAAGCACCTGAGAAAAACATGCTTAAAAACGTCAACACAAAGGTTGGTGAGCTATAGTTTAAGTATAACAGTAATGTAAGGTAGGCCACGAGATTTCAGTGCTTCAACAGCGTTTCAAAACAGTATGAAAAGTATATGTATAACCGTGGGCACTTGGTAACTAACTTAACGTTTATAACCCCCTGATAGTACACTTGGAGAGTGCGTATGTTTACGAAGTATTAAACACCCGTTAAATGCTAGCGCTACTAGCCCGAGTGGGGATGTCAAACCCTATGGATCCATATCTAAGATTCGCGTTCACCGGTTCAAAGATCAATGACTAAACGTTACCGAGCTAAGGGGAAAGTTTATGCCGTTGTATAACCCACACATATATAAAGTTTAAGTACTCATGCCTATTATGTAAAATGTAAAATGCGCATGTATTCTCAGTTCCCAAAATAGTTAAAGTAAAAAGGGATGCTACAACTCACAGTGGAAAGTAGTAAAAGTCGATACGCGGAAAGGTAAGCAAAGTGGTTGGTCCGAAAAGTCCTCAACCTAAGTCAAAAGTTACTAAGTCAGTAAATCATTCCGAAAGGTTTAAAAGTATGTAAATTAGGTCTTAAGTACCATCATCATTCATCATTAAACAAAAAGCGTAAAGTAAGTTTTAAGTCAAGACTAGGGTTTGAAATAAAGGCTGATTTCGTTCAGTCGCCACGACCTCTATACAAACTGAAATGAGGTGAGACCAGTGGATATGGCTCCGTATATGAGTCCCCTAGAGGCTGACCAATTTCCAGAACCAAACTCATCTTCATTTGACCGTGGTGACGGTTTAAGTGCGAGTAGGTCAGAAATTTTAGCACAACATTAATAGGGTGTAGTGACTTTCGGGAGGCCATAGATCCTAAATCGTAACTCGGATTAAGACGAGGTCTAAACGGAAAATCATCTACTCGAACCGAACTAACTGAAAAACAACTTTCCAGTAGCCCAGGTAGTCTGATTAGTTCCATAAACAGTAAGAAAGGTGTCCCGGTGGGTTCTTGGTGCTTGATGCTCATCACGGTTCTCATCCTTGATGCATATAGCTTCAAGTGTACAACTCGTTGATGGGTTTGCATCATCTTCACCAAGGTGTGACCATCATAATACTAGTGTAAGTCTAAGATAAGTAGCACAACTCACTTAAGAGTTGTAAGTAGTTTGATAAACCAAAGTTACATCAAGATCTTAGATCCGACACATACATGAGTTACAAAAGTAATATTAAGCTATAAACTTGAAAGTAAACTAAATAATCAAGATCATAAGTTGTAGAACTTAGATCTTAGATAGATCTTAAAGATGCTAGACTAGAAAGTCTAGATCTAGTGTTCTTAAGTTAGATCCTAAGTTATAAGACTTGGATCTTCACTTTAATGAAACCATAAGTTATGAAACTTAGATTTTCAACTTGAAAAATGTATGTAAGCTCATAAGCTCTTGTTTACAACAAAATTAGAAGACCATAAGCTATAGAAACTTAGATCCAACATAAGTATATGAAGTTATAACTTGAAAGTTATACTTCCATGTTCTTGAACTTACAAAGTTAACTTTGGTTCAAGAAAAATGAGATCAAGATTAACTAGTAACACTTGACCAAAATAACAACATCACAAACTTTAAAGTACTTACAAAAGAAGGAAATAAACTAAAGTACAAGTATTATGTTCATGTTTTGTTTCATACTTAGGAAGATTCAAATCAAAGTTTGAATCTTAGGATTTAAGTCTACAAACATGAACACAAGTATGGTTTTTACAACTCATGAACTTTCTTTTTAACAAGTTTTATGGAGGAATCAAACTATAACTTGATTCTCATTGGTTCTTGTTTGTTCTTGTATAAACAAGATAACATGAAGAATAAACTAGGTAGTTTAATTCTTAACACAAGTAAGTAAACAATAATAACAAAAGAACAAGTAACAAACAAGCAAATGATGATGATGTATGTGTTTATATTTTAGTTTTGAAGAGAAAAAGAAAGGAGAAATAAAGCTTGTAACTTACAAAGTTAGAGAGAAAAGATGAGAGAAAGATAAGTGTGTAAGTATGTGTGAGTAAAATGGAGTGAAATGCTAGTAATTAAGTAACACAAAATGAAACTTGAACCCCCTTTTACCCTCCCATAGCCGACGGTCATGGCTCCCCAAAGAAGCAAGGTCCAAATCTACTTTCTAAAGTGGGAGATGGTGATAGCTTAGAGTGGTAATAAAGTAAATTGGTGTGGGAACAAGGTGTAAGGATACAAGTAACTAGATTCCATCACTAATCAATCCAAGTTAAGTCCTTAACAAGTCATTAGCATAATGTTGGGCTCCTAATAGTCCATCAAGAGAAGTAGGGTGGACTTCCAAGTCCATGTTCAATACTAAAAGGCCTAAGTCCAAGTATGTAACAATTAATCAAATAAAGCCCAAGTAATTAACTAGTAACCTTAGTTAATTAAAAATGATTAATAATAAATAATCATGAATGTAAATAATATTTGAAAATATTATTCGTGTAAAATACGTGTGTCACAAAGACAAATCGGGCATGTAAAGTTAAATACGGTAACAAGTAACACGTATATGAACACGTTTATTAAAACGCAAGCATTAATAATAAAATTATTAATAATTAAACGTTGGAAAATCCAGGGTCGTTACATTACCCACCTGTTAAAGAAAATTTCGTCCCGAAATTTTAAGCTGAGGTAGAAGGAGGAGTCGGGAAAAGGTAAGGATACTTCCGCATCATTTGATCCTCTCGTTCCCAAGTAAACTCAGGTCCTCGTTTGGCATTCCATCGTACTCAGACAATCAGAATCATGTTGTGTTTCAAAGTTTTGACCTCACGGTCCATAATTTCAACAGGCTCTTCCACGAAGTGGAGTTTGTCGTCAATCGTAAGTTCCTCCAATGGTATGACATGTTCCGGTTCAGCAAGACACTTCTTCAAATTAGATATATGAAAAGTATGATGAACTGAGCTCAATTGAGTTAGAAGGTCTAAACGGTAAGCAACGGGTCCCACACGCTCCAAGATTTCAAAAGGACCAATGTATCGCGGGTTTAACTTTCCGCGTTTTCCAAAACGGATCACACCCTTCCAAGGTGCAACCTTCAACATTACACGGTCACCCACGTTGAATTCGAAGTCTTTACGTTTAAGGTCGGCATAACTCTTTTGACGATCACGGGCCGTCTTAAGTCTTGCTTGAATTTGGACAATCTTCTCAGTTGTTTCATGGACTATCTTAGGTCCGGTGATTTGCGTTTCGCCTACTTCGGCCCAACAAATAGGAGATCGGCACTTGCGGCCATACAAAGGTTCAAAAGGTGCGGCATTAATACTCGAATGATAATTGTTGTTGTAAGAGAATTCGGCTAGCGGCAAATGCCTTTCCCAAGCCTTTCCGAAATCAATGACACATGCACGCAACATGTCTTCTAAAGTCTGAATCGTGCGTTTGCTTTGCCCGTCGGTTTGTGGATGATACGAGGTACTCATGTTGAGACGAGTTCCCAAGGCTTCTTACAAAGAACGCCAAAATCTGGAAGCAAAACGGGGATCGCGATCTGAGATGATCGATAAAGGTACACCATGACGAGATACAACCTTTTTTATGTATAGTTGAGCGAGTCTCTCCATCGTATCAGTTTCCTTCATAGCTAAGAAGTGTGCAGATTTGGTAAGACGATCAACGATAACCCAGATGGTATCGTATCCTCCCACCGTCTTTGGTAACTTCGTAATGAAATCCATCGTTATCCTTTCCCACTTCCATTGCGGGATTTCCGATTATTGAAGTAACCCAGAAGGCTTCTGATGTTCGACCTTAACTTTCGAGCAAGTCAAACACTTACCAACATATGTTGCAACATCCTTCTTAAGATTAGGCCACCAGTAATGTTCCTTAAGATCGTGGTACATTTTACCTGCTCCGGGATGAATCGAATATCTCGACTTGTGGGATTCATCTAGTATAAGGTTTCGTAGATCTCCATAACGAGGTACCCAAATTCTTCCGGCATAGCATCGGAGTCCAGTCTCCTAAACTTCGAATCGAGAAACGAGAATGTTCAAGTATTCATGAGATATATTCTACTCCTTGAGAGCCTCATCTTGGACTGCTCGGATCTGGCTATTGAGGTTCGAATGAATGGTGATGTTCAGTGCCCGAACACGAAGAGGTGCCATCCTCTCCTTTCCGCTCAAAGCGTCAGCTACAACATTGGCCTTGCCAGGGTGATAACGAAGTTCACAATCATAGTTGTTCAGCGTCTCGATCCATCGACGCTGTCTCATATTCAGTTGCTTCTAATCAAAGATGTGTTGGAGGCTTTTATGATCGGTGAAAATAGTGATCTTAGTTCCATAAAGATAGTGTCTCCATAGCTTTAATGCAAATACAACGGCTCCAAGCTCGAGATCGTGCATAGTGTAATTTCATTCGTGAATCTTCAGTTGTCGGGAGGCGTAAGCGATAACCTTGGTGCGTTGCATCAGCACACAACCAAAATCACTTTTCGAAGCATCGCAATAAACGACGAAATCGTCACTACCTTCATGAAGTGATAAGATAGGTGCGGTGGTTAACTTCTTCTTCAAGGTTTGAAAGGCTGATTCCTGTTCGTGTACCCAAATGAACTTCTTCCCTTTGTGAGTCAGCGCTGTCAAAGGACGCGCAATCAGAGAGAAACCTTCAATAAATCTTCAGTAGTAACCGGCGAGACCTAAAAATTAGCAGATGTGAGTTAGAGTAGTGGGGGTTTCCCACTTGCTGATAGCTTCGATCTTTGCGGGATAAACTTTGATACCTTGATCACTCACAACATGACCCAGAAATTGGACTTCCTTCAGCCAAAACTCACACTTGGAGAATTTTGCATAAAGTTGCTCTTGTCTCAAGAGTTCCAACACTAGACGAAGATGTTGTTCATGTTCTTCTTCGCTTTTGGAGTAGATGAGGATATCATCTATGAAGACAATAACGAACTTATCCAGGTATGGCTTGCAGACACGATTTATGAGAATCATAAACACGGCAGGTGCGTTGGTTAAACCGAATGGCATCACGAGAAACTCATAATGGCCATAACAAGTTCTGAATGCATTCTTCATCACATCGCTCTCTTTCACCCTCAACTGGTGATAACCAGATCGCAAATCGATCTTAGAGTAAACGCTCGATCCTTGTAGTTGATCAAAAAGATCGTCAATTCGGGGAAGAGGAGATTCTTGATCGTCAATTTGATGAGTTCATGGTAGTCGATACACATGCGGAATGATCCATCCTTCTTCTTCACAAATAAAACAGGTGCTCCCCAAGGAGAGAAACTTGGTTGGATAAATCCACGGTCTAGCAGTTCTTGTAGTTGGCTCTGCAACTCTTGCATTTTGGAAGGTATGAGTTGATAAGGTGCGCGAGCTACAGGTGCAGCCTCTGGCACTAAATCGATCTGAAACTCCACGGCTCTCGGTGGCGGTAATCCAGGCAATTCTTCCAGAAAGACATCGGAAAATTCGTTCACAATTCGCACGTCATCCACGCTCTTCACCTCAGTTTCTAATGCTTTCACATGTGCTAGAACAGCAAGACGTCTTTTCTTCATGATATTTTACGCTTTCATGCAACTAATGAGATTCAGTTTCGAGCTACATCTCTCTCCGTAAATAATCAGTGGCTCACCATCTCCGTGTGGTATACGAAGAGCGTTATCTCCACAGATAATGTCAGCCCTTATCTTGGTCAACCAGTCCATACTGACAATAACATCAAAGCTTCCCAACTTAATGGGTATCAAGTCAATCTCGAAATCCACACCAGCTATGTTGATAATAGCTCCTCGGCTGATTTTGCCAACTTTCTCAACTTTTCCATTGGCTACCTCTACAAGCATGCTCTCTTTTAAAGGAACTAATGACCAATTTATCTTAGAGCAAAAGTGTCTACATACATAACTTCTATCGGCACCAGTATCAAACAGAACAGAAGCTAATAGATTGTTGATAGTGAATATACCTGTGACCAAGTCGGGGTTCTCACGGGCATCCCTTGCGTTTACATTGAAAGCTCTGCCACGCGGTGGTCCGCCGTCCTTTCGCTTGTTGGGACACTCATTTATGAAGTGGCCCGTCTGTCCGCATTCGTAGCACTTTCTCGGTCCCGTGGGGTTCGGCTTTCCAGTCATGGTGGTGATCTTGCAGTCTCTGCCAATATGCCCGGTCTTTTTGCATTTTTCACAAACAACGTTACAGTACCCGGTATGGTGCTTGTAGCACCTCTTGCACTGTGGTAGAGTACCCTTATATTTGGGGTTTGAGCCAGTGTTCGGGTTGGGGTTCCTCCCATTGTTGTGCCTCTTTGTGGGGGTTTGATCATAGGCTCTCCCCTTGTTGTTGTCCTACTTACGCTTATCACTACTACCCGCTTCGGATTTTGCCTTCTCCGGTTCATCGCTGATAATTTGGTTCATTAAGGTGTGCGCCATGCGCATTGCTTCCGGGACATTTGGTGGCTTAAATGAGGTGACATTTCCCTTAATGGACTTAGGAAGTCCCCACAAGTACCTTTCCATACGCTTAAACTCCGGGGTAACCATGGTAGGACACATCAGGGCTAGTTCCAAGTACCTACGATTATAACCATCAAGATCGTTTCCCATAACCTTCAACTGCCCAAACTCAATCTCCATTTTCTGGATCTCTGTCCTAGGGCAATACTCTTCAATCATGGCCCCTTTGAATTCCTCCCAGGGGGTAGCATACGCCTCATCAATACCCTTTGCTTGAGCCAATGTGTTCCACCAGGTTAGTGCGCCGTCTGACAGCGTACATGAGGCATACTTGGTTTTGTCCGTCTCTGAGCAGTTACTAACACGGAACACAGATTCTAATTTCTCAAACCACCTAGTGAGACCAACCGGCCCCTCAGTACCAATAAAGTTGTGGGGTTTACAGCTTTGAAACTCTTTGTATGTGCATCCATTACGAATGGGCTGGTTAACTGGTGGAGCTTGGGGGTTCCTTTCCGCTAAAGCTGCGGCCACACGTTCAACGATCATTTCCTCGATCTATGATGCGGTTGGCGTTGATCTTTCGTTGGCCATTGATGTTCTAAACAAAAATTTTGACTCAAGTCAAAATCCAGTATTCAAATAATAATAATACAGTATATGGTATCTAGCATGGAATCAACACAACACATGCTAATTAAGTAATGCAAATAGATACAGATACCACAAAGTCATCATACAGTAACGTAAATAGAACACTGTGCAAGAATTAAACAACACAAAGTTCCATTCATTAATAATAAGTTGCATACATTCGCATATGTTCGTACAGTACATAAGTAATACATGAAACTACAAATGAGATTACATAATGAAATCTAATACAAATGTCCTATGGTGATGGTGGGTGTAGGATATCCATTACGTGGGACGTCTGGTCCTCGAGCTCAGTGACCCGAGCACAGAGGATCTCCACTTCCCTCGTCAGTTCCTCGACAGAGGGAGGTGGTGGAGCAGGCGGTGCAGTTGGTACAGGTGGTGCTGGTGGTGCAGATGGTCTGACTCCAGAAGTAGATGGTGCATAGCGGTAAGGCTTACGGATGAAGGGATCAGCAGGATACGGCACAAGCCGCTTACGGGCGGTAACTCTAGTCCTCAATCCATGTGCGTTAACGGACGATCTCCCCCCGTTAACCCCAAGAATAACAGTACCGTCGAAACGATACCGCTTCTTCAGCGGGGTAGAGGGTGGCTGCACGGGTGCTTCCTCAGGATCCTCATCGGAATCCTCATCACTGGAGTCATCAGAGGATGAGTCGTCGAATGATGAGTCATCGGAATCATCTGGGGGTGGCTGCATGGGTGGCTCTGCTTGGCCGACTATCATCAGTCGATATCAGAAAGGTGGGAATGGCACGAGACATCCATCAGGAAGGCGTCGGCACCAATGGTTATGCTCATTACGGACCGAACCTTCCCCAAGTTCCGCGGGAATCACAGCACCACTGGGATGGTGCTGTGGCTCCGAGGGTCCTGGGACAAGTGGAGCTGGAATCTCCTGTAGGTCCTCGGCTCCGTCTGAGGTGACCACTGGGTCGGGTGCATGGCTACTGGCTCCAGAGGACGAAGCGCCTGAGTCACTGGAGGGTGTCGATGACGGGATCTGAGAATCGGCAACAATGGCAGGCGAGGTGGCGGATGAGTCCGAGTCGCTCTCCAAAATGATAACAGGTGGAATATCCGACATCTGAACAAGGAAAAATAACTTTTTCCATGTCAGTAAGTCATAAAGCAAGCACGTATTAGGCAAAGTAACTAAGACAGTCTAGATCATGTATAGCGGTAAATAGCATGGCAATAATAACGAATCATACAGAAGTAGCATGCAATCGAAAGCAGATAATAGCATGCAGTAGTGAAAACAAGTAACAGTATACGACATATAGCAGTAAAAGTAAGCAGCAGCATGCAGCAAGTTCCGCAGAAACAAGTAAACTAGCAAGTTGTAGATTAGTCCTATTAGTGAATCCTACTCGGGTTGGTCCAGACTCACTAATGCAACATAATTCCCTACAACCAATGCTCTGATACTAAATGTGATGCCTCGTACAAAACCATCGTGTACGAATCATCAACAACAGGATCATTACAAGGTCAAATACTATATGCAGTTTCAAAATAAGTTTGCATTCATGAATATGGATGACGTCTTAACCAACGTCAAATGTTTAACAACCAAAAGTATGCTTCTATGAATAGCAAGCAATAATAGTACGTGACCCATGGGTCGTTACAAATACATCGTTTCAAAAGTAATATTGTTTGAATGCAAAATAAACGTTTCATGCGGTGACATCTCTAATAAGCGCAGCGGGTGTCTACAAAGCATGACTAGTACAGCGGAAGCAAGCAAACCTTAAGCAACTGAGAAAAATATGCTTAAAAGTGTCAATACAAAGGTTGGTGAGCTATAGTTTAAGTATAACAGTAATGTAAGGTAGGCCACGAGATTTCAGTGCTTCAACAGCGTTTCAAAACAGTATGAAAAGTATATGTATAACCGTGGGCACTTGGTAACTAACTTAACGTTTATAACCCCCTGATAGTACACTTGGCGAGTGCGTATGTTTACGAAGTATTAAACACCCGTTAAATGCTAGCGCTACTAGCCCGAGTGGGGATGTCAAACCCTATGGATCCATATCTAAGATTCGCGTTCACCGGTTCAAAGACCAATGACTAAAGTTACCGAGCTAAGGGGAAAGTTTATGCCGTTGTATAACCCACACATATATAAAGTTTAAGTACTCGTGCCTAGTATGTAAAACGTAAAATACGCATGTATTCTCAGTTCCCAAAATAGTTAAAGTAAAAAGGCGTGCTATAACTCACAGTGGAAAGTAGTAAAAGTCGATACGCGGAAAGGTAAGCAAAGTGGTTGGTCCGAAAAGTCCTCAACCTAAGTCAAAAGTTACTAAGTCAGTAAATCATTCCCAAAGATTTAAAAGTATGTATATTAGGTCTTAAGTACCATCATCATTCATCATTAAACAAAAAGCGTAAAGTAAGTTTTAAGTCAAGACTAGGGTTTGAAATAAAGGCTGATTCGTTCAGTCACGACGACCTCTATACAAACTGAAATGAGGTGAGACCAGTGGCCATGGCTCCGTATATGAGTTCCCTAGAGGCTGACCAATTTCCATAACCAAACTCATCATCGTTTGACCGTGGTGATGGTTTAAGTGCGAGTAGGTCAGAAATTTTAGCACAACGTTAATAGGGTGTAGCGACTTTCGGGAGGCCATAGATCCTAAACCGTAACTCGGATTAAGACGAGGTCTAAATGGAAAATCATCTAATCTAACCGAACTAACTGAAAATCAACTTTATAGTAGCACAGGTAGTCTGGTCAGTTCCATAAATATTAAGAAAGGTATTCCGGTAGGTTCTTAGTGCTTGATGCTCATCACGGTTCTCATCCTTGATGCGTATAGCTTCAAGTGTACAACTCGTTGATGGGTTTGCATCATCTTAACCAAGGTGTGACCATCATAATACTAGTGTAAGTCTAAGATAAGTAGCACAACTCACTTAAGAGTTGTAAGTAGTTTGATGAACCAAAGTTACATCAAGATCTTAGATCCGACACATACATGAGTTACAAAAGTAATATTAAGCTATAAACTTGAAAGTAAACTAAATAATCAAGATCATAAGTTGTAGAACTTAGATCTTAGCTAGATCTTAAAGATCCTAGACTAAAAAGTCTAGATCTAGTGTTCTTAAGTTAGATCCTAAGTTATAAGACTTGGATCTTCACTTTAATGAAACCATAAGTTATGAAACTTAGATTTTCAACTTGAAAAATGTATGTAAGCTCATAAGCTCTTATTTACAACAAAATTAGAAGACCATAAGCTATAGAAACTTAGATCCAACACAAGTATATGAAGTTATAACTAGAAAGTTATACTTCCATGTTCTTGAACTTACAAAGTTAACTTTGGTTCAAGAAAAATGAGATCAAGATTAACTAGTAACACTTGACCAAAATAACAACATCACAAACTTTAAAGTACTTACAATAGAAGGAAATAAACTAAAGTACAAGTATTATGTTCATGTTTTGTTTCATACTTAGGAAGATTCAAATCAAAGTTTGAATCTTAGGATTTAAGTCTACAAACATGAACCGAGTATGATTTTTACAACTCATGAACTTTCTTTTTAACAAGTTTTATGGAGGAATCAAACTATAACTTGATTCTCCTTGGTTCTTGTTTGTTCTTGTATAAACAAGATAACATGAAGAATAAACTAGGTAGTTTGATTCTTAACCTCAAGTAAGTAAATAACAATAACAAAAGAACAAGTAACAAACAAGTAAATGATGATGATGTATGTGTTTATATTTCGGTTTTGAAGAGAAAAAGAAAGGAGAAATAAAGCTTGTAACTTACAAAGTTAGAGAGAAATGATGAGAGAAAGATAAGTGTGTAAGTATGTGTGAGTAAAATGGAGTGAAATGCTAGTAATTAAGTAACACAAAATGAAACTTGAACCCCCCATTTACCCTCCCATAGCTGATGGTCAAGGCTCCCCAAAGAAGCAAGGTCCAAATCTACTTTCTAATGTGGGAGATGGTGATAGCTTAGAGTGGTAATAAAGTAAATTGGTGTGGGAACAAGGTGTAAGGATACAAGTAACTAGATTCCATCACTAATTAATCCAAGTTAAGTCCTTAACAAGTCATTAGCATAATGTTGGGCTCCTAATAGTCCATCAAGAGAAGTAGGGTGGGCTTCCAAGTCCATGTTCAATAATAAAAGGTCCAAGTCCAAGTATGTAACAATCAATCAAATAAAGCCCAAGTAATTAACTAGTAACCCTAGTTAATTAAAAATGATTAATAATAAATAATCATGAATGTAAATAATATTCGAAAATATTATTCGTGTAAAGTACGTGTGTCACAAAGACAAATCGGGCATGTAAAGTTAAATACGGTAACAAGTAACACGTATAAGAACACGTTTATTAAAACGCAAGCATTAATAATAAAATTATTAATAATTAAACGTTGGAAAATCCTGGGTCATTACATATATAGATACATATAACTGTTGATGTGGAAACGTTGCGAGACTCACAATACAGATTTGCTGATTCCCGGTAATTGGTATGGCAGTTCTCGTTACAAGATATGGATGAGTATATGATAGGGTTTTAATGGATAAATATAGTGATTTATCGGAGAGGTTTAAGCCAAGGAGCAATGAGGTTGCTGGTAAGTTTACTACTAATGTGGTGGAATATAAACGGTTCTCCGGTAACGATGATAAAAGGTAAACTTATATATCAAACTTATTCGAATGAAAGGTCGATGTTAATTTGCTGGAGCTGTGACAAAATTGGCTAATTTGAAAAGGAATTGTAAAGTTATTTTCGGTAAAAACAACGCCAAAGGAGCTAGCACAGGTACGTATTAAACGTTTACTCAGGTTCCAAGAGTTTTTCAGATACATAACTACATGCATAAATCTTTCCTTCCGTAGATGAAGTGCGGTTGGTGCATCCTCTCGATTGAGGTGTTTTCAAGAATCATGAAAAGTTTGAACGCAGATTGGAATCGTCAAGATACAAATGAGTTTTAATGGTGAAATCAAGTGGCAAACTTGAGGAAATGTTTAGTTTCATATGTTATAATTAATATTTTAATTCATTTTAATTGCCCAATGCTAGTAGTTCACAGTTAGTAGTTCAATAATTCATATATAGTTTAATATATAATATTCGAATTAATTAACATGTATCGTGACCCGTGTACATGTCTCAGACTCGATCACAACTCAAATTATATATATTATTGTAGAATCAACCTCAACCCTGTATAGCTAACTCGATCATTACTGCATATAGAGTGTCTATGGTTATTCCAAATAATATATATAGATGCGTCGATATGATATGTCAAAACCTTGTATACGTGTCCCGATATTTAAAGTGCGTAAAATAAATAACAGAAATTAAATGACGATAAATAAAATTGCGATAATTAAATTACGATAAATAAACTGTGATAAATAAAATGTAATCAGTTAGCTAGGAACAGTTAGCTAGGATTTTGTTAGCGTGGATTCTTAACATAATTTTCTCATGATTAATTTGTTTGTTTCTAACAAATTTTATTTTGTCCAATGTTTTCTTCATTATGCCACTTGTTGAATTCTGATACGTCAAAATCCAAATATGAAATTGAATGAAAATGGTTATTTTGTGGTGAACGGATTCGTATATCTTGTGGATGTAAGTAGGATAGTAAATGACTGTTGAATCAGATTCAAAGAATGTACAATGTAACTTCTTCTACTAACCCTGGTTGGTTATCAGTGTGAGGTAGAGGTTGGATATCTTCTCTAGTTCCGTTAATGGTAGCCTCAAGATGAAAAATTCTTGCAAAAAGGGTATAAACGGTGTTGCGAACAGGTTCGCCGGTGAGCGGGTCGAGTACTCCAAGGTTAGGTGGTAGATTCGGTTCATGATATGGAGTACCTTCTTCCCTTCTCTATAGGGTGAGTATGTCACGAACCCACCCCCATTTTATCCAGTAATCACAGTAGTTGATTGGCTGGTGTGCTCCTGTCACGCTGTCTTCGGAGTCAGAAGAACGTGGTCGATTCGTAGAGGCCATCTTACGCGATCACAGAAAAGATTTTTGGTATGGAGAGTTTAGTGACAGTAATTGATAGTTGGATGTATTCTTAATGCATAATATGCATAGATATATATAGTACCAGGATCCCTTAAATTACGGAGAAATTTACGAGAGATATCAGGCAAGGTCCACAGTAACAGATACGCTAAGATATGAATTTTGTCTATACACTATTCATGCAGTCAATGCAGTAAAACGTATCTAGACTAAGAATAATGAGCAGGTAATTTCCTAAGAATGATAAGCAGATGATTTTCGACAAAAATGATAAGCAAAACTTTTGACATGCAGACACGGTCGAAGTCCAGACTCACTAATGCATCCTAATGACTATCAGTTAGACACACTAATGCAAGACCTGGTTCGCTAAGACCACCACTCTGATACCACCTGTAGTGCCCCGTCCTAATTCATCTGGACGAATATATTACAATTGGTTACATCGCGAGGTACTTGACCTCTATATGATACATTTTACAAACATTGCATTCGTTTTTAAAAGACAAACTTTCATTACATCGACAGTTGACGGCATGCATACCATTTCATAATATATCCAACTATAATTGACTTAGTTATAATCTTGATGAACTCGTCGACTCGAATGCAACGTCTTTTGAAATATGTCATGAATGACTTCAAGTAATATCTCTAAAATGAGCAAATGCACAGCGGAAGATTTCTTTCATACCTGAGAATAAACATGCTTTAAAGTGTCAACCAAAAGGTTGGTGAGTTCATTAGTTTATCATAATCATTCATTTTCATCATTTTAATAGACCACAAGATTTTCATTTTCGTTTCTCATAAATATACGTCCCATGCATAGAGACAAAAATAATTATTCATATGGTGAACACCTGGTAACCGACATTAACAAGATGCATATAAGAATATCCCCTATCATTCCGGGAAATCCTTCGGACATGATAAAAATAACATCGAAGTACTAAAGCATCCGCTACAACGGATGGGGTTTGTTAGGCCCAATAGATCTATCTTTAGGATTCGCGTCAATTAGTAGACTGGTTTACTAATTCTTAGGTTACCAAGTAAAAAGGGGCATATTCGGCTTCGATCATTCAACCATATAATGTAGTTTCAATTACTTGTGTCTATTTCGTAAAACAGTTATAAAAATTTCGCATGTATTCTCAGCCCAAAAATATAAAGGGTAAAAAGGCAAATGAAACTCACTCTACAATATTTTGTAGTAAAAATATTCATACGACGATACTGAACAATGCAGGGTTGGCCTTGGATTCACAAACCTATATCAAGTATATATATTAACACATTATAATATTAATCAACTAAGTTTATATCGTATTAAGACTAATATCCTTATATATATTCATATTAATACTTATAATATGTTATAATATGTATATGATGTATAATTTAATTAATGTTATCTTAGTATAATTGATATTATATTAAAACATGATATTTATGTGATATTAGTATATTTATGATATACGTAATAAATATATTTTGCATAAATAATATCTGTTGTAATAATAATAATAATAATATTAATAATAATAATGATGATAATAATAATAATAATGTTTAAAATATTAATATAATAATAATATTAGTTATATTAATAATATTTATAGAAAATCTTTAATAATGAAAATGATTAGATTTTAATGATGATAATGATAATAATAATAGTTTTGGTAATAACAATAGTAGTAGTAATAATAATAATGATACTTAATATTAATATCTATTTTTACCATTAATGATAATAATGGTAAAAATGATAACTTCAATAATAATGATACTTTTAATAAATTTAAAAAAAATGATAAAATTAATAATATAATGATAGTAATACTTATGTTAATAATAATAATAATAATAATAATAATAATAATAATAATAATAATACAAATATAAATAAGAATTTTACCGTCATTATCATCATGGATTCGTGTTATCTTTATCATGTTATTATGATCATCATCGTCATCTTATTCATTATCATTATCTTAATCAATACCATCATCATCTAATCTAATTATTATTAAGTGAATTATCATCTATCATCATCTCTATTCACGATCATCATCATGCATCATATATCATCATGATCGTGATCAACCATCATCATCACATACCTCATCATGATTATCATGATTCACATCATAAAAATCACGACTCATTTTCCTTAACATCTTCGATATCATAACATCATCAATATCCTAATTATCATCACTTATCACGCTAGTTAACACCTTCGAAGCTTGGTCATCATACATATCCATTCATTGCCATACATCATACCATCGTCATCATTCATAACCGTACATCATCATAATCATACATCATGACCGTACATCATCATCATCATGATCGCGATCAATATCATCATCTTTTCATTCACAACATTACCATGAAATCATCATAATTAATTTCTTACAGTTTCATAGTCATAATACTACTAATATGTATACCTATTGAAAAGTCCATTTAGATAGCCCAAATATATTTATTTAATGGATCCTCAAAACAGCCCATTTATCCAAAACAAACAAAAGCCCAATATACAGTTTTTTTTTATGGTTTTCTTTGTTTCCTATCTTGGTTTCGATCGGCATAGCAGCCATCACTCTTTTATCATCAACATCATATACTACGGCTTCATCATCATCTCTTAAATCACCTCATCATCACGATCTCCTCGTCTCCGTAATATCATGTACATCAGCATCATCCTTCGCTGCTACAGTAATCATAGAAACAGAAAGAAAAAAACGTATAGCAGCATCAATAGTATCTCCTTCTCCTTCTTCTTTATTCATCACTTTCACGTCTGTTTGAGCAGGAACAGTAAACAGATACTGCAGCGTTTGATGGTGGTTTGAGGTGGGTTTGCGTGATGAAATAAGAACAGGCCGGTAGCAGCTATTAGCTCGATGGTGGTTTGATTATGGGTTGTGGTGGTGGTTGTTTTAAGGTGGCATTCGAAGTGATAGAGTTTTCAAGGTGAAGAGGGTGTTCGAAGTAAAACAGAAAACGGGGATGCAGAGGGAGGGAGAAAAGAGATAAAGAAAGAAGGAGGTGGCGGTGGATTGGTGTTCCGGTGATGGTGGTGGATTGGTGGTTGACGGTGGTAGCCAGGGAGGGTGGAGATCAAGCAAGAAGGGTGGTGATCGATGATAAACTCTCCTCATCTATACATACATATATATAGTATTATTATAGATAATATATTACTATTAATAATAATTAATAACTAATAATATAGAGTAATAATGATCAAGGTGTAAACAGGATAGCAGCCAGAAGTTTGGCCTTATTTTTCACCGACGGTTTTTACTCAAAGAGTGTATCGTACTCCGTTGTTAATTAGGGGCGGATAAAAGTTTTCAGAAAAATTTTAAAATTTTATATTAAATTTCTTTAATTATTTCAGTCATTAGGGTATAAAATTCGGTCATTAAGTATTAAACAAAAATTACATTAATTATTTACTCCCAACTCCAAGTAAAATATAAAAAGTTTTAAAACTCATCAAATAGTTCCTAAATATATTTTTAATAAGCCTACAATTTATAAAAACTCATTTTCGGACCACCGTTTATTTTAAAATCATATAAGTTTGAATTTAACTTGCTTAATATCAATCGAAACATCAAATGAGTATTACAATCATTTAATATTTATTTTTAATATACTTTATTTAGATATATTTTAAATAATAATTATAATAATATCCTATTTTTATTTTATTAATAACAATAACATAAAATTCTTCAAATTATATTTTGAACTATTATTTATATATACATACACACATAACTATTTACAATTAATTGTTCGTGAATCGCCGAGGGCAGTCGAAGGGTAAATAAATACATGAACACAGTTCAAATTTTATGAGGTTTCAACATTACAGACTTTGCTTATCGTGTCGGAAACATTAAATCATATAAAGTTAAAGTTTAAATTTGGTCAGAAATTTTCGGGTCGTCACATAAGCACACACAAACACTTATATAACCAATAGTCATAGGAATACGTTATTACATGACCGAATGTATTAACACGATAAGTAATCTATGGCTGGGGATTACATGCACTAACATATACCTTCTGTATAAGATGTTACTCAATACTCAGTATCATTAACTTTTCATGTCGTTGTACTTGTGTTCTCCTACAAGAAAGCTTATAACATATCTGTATCGATGACCATTTATGTTTTCGTGAGTATCAGCGCAATTCTGATATAAACTTTTTAGAGCTCTTTATGCATAAAGTATTTAATTCTCTTGTATTTTATTTGGTTCAAAACAGTTGGAATCATCATTTATTATATTAATAAAAATGTACTTTCACTCTCGCTTAACTCATCTTCAAGTGTAAACTAACAATAGAGTTGAATATGAAAATGAATAACACGCCTAACTAGACCTAATAATCAAACTAACATGATTGCTTTTCGAAAAATAATCAAAATAACAATAAAAATAAAAATTTGAGTGTGAACCACTATGGCACTGTGAGTGAGAAAGATGGCTGTTTTTTTTTTTAGCTTGGGCTTAATATTCTCATGGCCAAGTTTATTTGGGTATACAATTGGGCTAAATGCATTTTTATTAACTACTGCTCCAAAACAGAGTTCAAGAGTTCAAGTTTGGCCCATAAACCACCTAGTAAGAGTAAGAGCAGGGCCGGATATTGGGGCGTGTAAGGCGTGCAGCCGCACATGGTCCAATATGTATAGGGCCCAAAAAAAATTTAACCTACTATTATATTCCTATGTTCATTTGTTAATACTACCCAAGGTTGGAGAACTCGGATCTCGGGGAGATCTCGTTTAGACATTTTTGAGGAGATCTCGGCATCTAGGAGAATTCTCGGGGAGATCTCGGACGTTGACTTACGTTGACTTTTTAGTTTTTTTATTATAAAAATAAGATATATAAATAAATATATGTATGTTTATATACATTTTTATGAGATTTAACAAGAAAACCCAGAAAATGAGCGAGTAAATCGAGAAATTACGCTATTTTACGAGAAAATTCGGGAAATGAGCGAGAAAATTTGAGAAATCGTGCCTTTTGCCAAGTTTGACCCCGTTGACCGTGAAATCTCGGGAGATGGACATCTCGTCTCGGCTGCCTTCCAAAAACGAGATCTCGGAGAGATCTCGGGAGATTTACAACACTGATACTACCGTTATTTTGATTGATCTTAGTACCTATGACTTTATTAGTATTATTGAACTTATTATTATTTATGAAAGAATTTCGCATATGAAGGGCCAATTTTAAGTTGTTGAACAGGGCACATAAATATAACAAGACTGCCTTGAATAAGAGTAACATAATTAAGGATGAAATTTTATTCCGATCTAGTGAATATCCATCCGATTAATAATAAGATATAGATGATCAAAATAGATATAAATAGGAATGTGAATGAACCTGAATGGATGTGAATATGGATGAAGAATTCCATCCATAACTATATATCCATCGACATCGAAATACATATACAAATACATAATTATAAATAAATGCATACACAATAACTATTATAAGTATTTTTACAATTACACATATATTTTGTTTGCAACCAGAATTCACCATGAGTATTCACAATAAAACATGTATATTTAACTTAATAAACATACAAATTACATATAATTTGTCATAATCTATATTTAATACTACATATAATAAATTATGTTATATCTTCGACAAAGATTACACATTCTGGGTAGAAGATTTTAATTTATATGTTATATTTAATTTTGTTACAGTACGTTTTTGTTTGCATTACATATTAAAATTTTTAAAACATTTTTTAAATATCCGATGAATAACTATTAACGCGCATAATCTACTTAATATGAATATTAATGAACTAAAATTAAATAGATATGAATATGAATGTATATATGAATAAAATTTAAATAGATATAAAAATCAGTGGCGAATCCAGGGTAAAAATCCAATGGGGTACCCGAATTTTTTTTCCAAAGATAATTATTTTTTAAGGGCACTTTAGTGGTGTTTACCTCAAAAATCATAAGTTTTTAAAAAATATGGGCTCTTATCCTTAAATTTAGTGGTGTCCTACATATTTGAAAGTATACATTCTCAAAAAAAAAAAAAATTACACTAGTGGGGTTATAGGACCTCACTCCTTATACTCTAAAGTCGCCACTGATAAAAGTATGAATAACCTCACCCGACTCATATTTGATCGATTGTTATCCATATACAAAATCCAAGTCTATAGTATCATATAAATCTCTAACATGATAATGTCATAAATAAAGATTATTCAACTTTAAAAAAAAAAAAAAAAATAAAAAAAATTCTAAGCTCCTCATGATGATGTCATTAAAATAATTAATTATTTTTAACAAAAATATTAACATGTTAATTGTATAATATATGAATCATCATGTACAACTTTATGATAAAATATCTCCATGACTATATGTACAATATTTGAAGCATTATGTACAAGCTTATGGTAAAACACCCCATGACCATATGTATAATATTTGAAACATTATGTACAACTTTATGATAAAACACCCCATGACCATATGTACAAACTTTAAATCAATTGTTTAATCTTTTACAAAACACTCCATGAACATATGTACAAAATTTGAAGCATATTGTACAACCTTTACATAATAATTGTATTTTATTTTATTTTAAAAATAAAATAAAGAGACATTTGTTATTACTAATAATTATTATAAAAAATATAAAACTCAATTTTAGAGCAAATTTTATTATTATTATATTATTATTATTCAAATATGAGTTCTCTTTACGAGATTAATTAATTACATATGTATGCGAAATACATGTCTCAATAAAATGTTGTAATGTAGCTTTTATGACATGAAAAATAATAATTGTGATGAAAATTGGAAGAAAATTGACGGGAGAATAAATGTGGTTCATTTATTTTTGCCAAGTTAAGTATATCGATATGTTTGTAAAAACAACGACAAGTTTCTTAGTCGAAATATTTGGTTCCACGGGTCATTAAACTAAATGACTTTAGGATTTACGTTCACTTAATACCTAAAACATATCACTAAACTGTTTCGTTTAAATAAATCCGTAATTTTACGGGTTATTTCACGAGTACTAGTAGTATAAGATTACTAAAAGCAAAACGAAAACAGCATATATATACTTTTGGCCGTTTGAAAAAAAAAACAGTATACGTACGGTAATTATATTACGGAGTAATCATCATTATTGAATAAAGAAAAACCTTATAAAAATTTTAGATAAAGAATACACCAAGGCTCACATCATTAACTCATTAAGTATACTTAGAGATGAAACATTTGAACCTCTCAATTTAGATCAAGGTTGAAAAAGGCGTGAGACGGGATCGAGATTATCGGAATCTTAAAAGGTTGAGACAGTTTTAACGGGAGCCGAGACAGATGTTGACTGTCGTTTATATATATACATATATACATATATATATATATATATATATATATATATATATATATATATATATATATGAGGCATGATCAATGGGGAAGTAACCAATCGGGGGGAAACGGAGGGAAGCAAAAAAAAAAATTCGTTTTTTTGGAATTTTTTTTTTCCGGCATCAAGAACACACGAAAATATGAACATTTAGAAGAGACACTTCGTGATGAATGTTATTATTTAGGCGGGAAAACGATCGACAAAAATAACATTCAAGATAATATTGTTCGTGAAGAATATGAACGTTTTTTTTCTTCATGTTTTGTGAAGTAAAATTTAGCCCGATTTAGAGTTTAGGGTTTAGGGTTTGGTGTTTTGGGTTTATTCCATAAACCCAAAACACCAAACCCTAAACCCTAAACCCTAAACTCTAAACCGTTCGTGTTAAAAACTCAATCTAAATCCTAAATCTAAACCCCAAACCCTAAATTTCTAAAACCCTAATATCTAAACCCTATAAAACCTAATATCTAAACCCTAATATCTAAACCCCATGTGACAACCCGGAAATTTTTGACCAAATTTAAACTTTATCTTTAAATGATTTAATGTTTTCAACACGATAAGTAAAGTCTGTAATGTTGAGTCACGAAAGTTTTGGAACTATATTCATATAATCAATTATTCTTTGACTGTTCTCGAAGATTCACGAACAATATATATAACTTATTGTGCATATATATATATATATATATATATATATATATATATATATATATATATATATATATATATATATATATATATATATATATATATATATATATATATATATATATGATTTCAAGTTATTTAGTAAACGATAGTAACATTCGATTATTGATTCGATTGATATTTAGATAAGTTAACTAAAACGTTTAAGATGAACCAGTAAAACACTAATTTGCTACAGTATTTTTGAATTGCTACAGTACCCGAAAAGCTACAGTGCTTTTTGAAAATCACTATTTGCTACAGTAAAAAAACTTTGCTACGGTAACTTTGCTACAGTAAAACACTATTTCAAAATAAAAATGTATATATGTATATGTATATACTATGAGACGATAATTTATAGAAGCAAATAACCAAAACACTTAATTCATTAAAGCTACACTTCTAGTGACATAGTTTATCAATGATTAAGTTTAATTTTTGATAAAGGTACACGTCGCGTAACGAAAAGTGCTAGTTTTCTAAGCGTACGAAAGTGCATTCGAGAAACCGGAACCGGGACATAAGTCGAGTGACAACGTACGAGTCATCGAAACGAAAATTACAAGTCAACTATGCACGTGAATTTAATATAATATATAATTAATTATATAAATTAAATATATTATATATAATTAAATAATATGTCGACAAGAATAAAAACAAACGATTGTGAGCTGTAATTCGATCTCATGCGATCGCATGAGATTAACATATAAACTCCATGCGATCGCATGGAGTGTGATTTCAGGAGATGTCTATAAATTGAATTCGTTTCACTGGCTCGACACACACACTTACATCTATATTACCCCCTCTGTTATTATTATTATTATTATTGTTATTATTATTATTATTATTGTTATTATTATTATTATTATTATTATTATTATTATTAAGATTAATATTATTATTAATCTTATGGTTAGGAGTATTATTATTAGCAGTATTATACATAAAATACTACGACGAGGTCATGAGCGAGTTATTTTCAAAACAAGCTTTTCGAACGGGTTTAAGCTAAGGAAATTATGAGTTATAGCTAAGGAGGTGATGGGTATTATTCGGGGGTATTGTGAAATGTCACGTTCATATTGATTATAAACGTTCCATATTAATTGATTTCGTTGCGAGGTTTTGACCTCTATATGAGACGTTTTTCAAAGACTGCATTCATTTTTAAAACAACCATAACCTTTATTTTATCAATAAAGGTTTCAAAAGCATTACGTAGATTATCAAATAATGATAATCTAAAATATACTGTTTACACGCGACCATTACATAATGGTTTACAATAGAAATATATTACATCGACATATGTTTCTTGAATGCAGTTTTTACCTAATATCATACAAACATGGACTCCAAATCTTGTCCTTATTTTAGTATGCAACAGCGGAAGCTCTTAATATTCACCTGAGAATAAACATGCTTTAAACGTCAACGAAAATGTTGGTGTGTTATAGGTTTAACCTATATATATCAAATCGTAACAATAGACCACAAGATTTCATATTTCAATATACATCCCATACATAGAGATAAAAATTATTCATATGGTGAACACCGGGTAACTGACATTAACAAGATGCATATATAAGAATATCCCCATCATTCCGGGATACCCTTCGGATATGATATAAATTTCGAAGTACTAAAGCATCCGGTACTTTGGATGGGGTTTGTTAAGCCCAATAGATCTATCTTTAGGATTCGCGTCAATTAGGGTGTCTGTTCCCTAATTCTTAGATTACCAGACTTAATAAAAAGGGGCATATTCGATTTCGATAATTCAACCATAGAATGTAGTTTCGTGTACTTGTGTCTATTTTGTAAATCATTTATAAAACCTGCATGTATTCTCATTCCAAAAATATTAGATTTTAAAAGTGGGACTATAACTCACTTTCACAGATTTTTACTTCGTCGGGAAGTAAGACTTGGCCACTGGTCGATTCACGAACCTATAACAGATATGTACATATATATCAAAGTATATTCAAAATATATTTACAACACTTTTAATACATTTTGATGTTTTAAGTTTATTAAGTCAGCTGTGCTCGTTAGTAACCTACAACTAGTTGTCCAACGTTAGATGTACAGAAAAAAATTGATATATATTATCTTGAATCAATCCACGACCCAGTGTATACACGTCTCAGGCTATATCACAACTCAAAGTATATATATTTTTGGAATCAACCTCAACCCTGTATAGCTAACTCCCACATTACTGCATATAGAGTGTCAATGGCTGTTCCAAATAATATATACACATGGGTCGATATGATATGTCAAAACATTTGCATACATGTCTATGGTATCCCAAGATTACATAATATGTTAGAATACATGTATAATACAATATAAGTTAGCTAGGATATGATTAATATAGATTTGTTACCAATTTTCACGTTGCTACAACAAGAAAAATTATCCAATCTTGTTTTACCCATAACTTCTTCATTTTAAATCCGTTTTGAGTGAATCAAATTGCTATGGTTTCATATTGAACTCTATTTTATGAATCTAAATAGAAAAAGTATAGGTTTATAGTCGGAAATATAAGTTACAAGTCGTTTTTGTAAAGGTAGTCATTTCAGTCGAAAGAACGACGTCTAGATGACCATTTTAGAAAACATACTTCCACTTTGAGTTTAACCATGATTTTTGGATATAGTTTCATGTTCATAAGAAAAATCATTTTCCCAGAAGAACAACTTTTAAATCAAAGTTTATCATAGTTTTTAATTAACTAACCCAAAACAGCCCGCGGTGTTACTACGACGACGTAAATCCGGTTTTACAGTGTTTTTCGTGTTTCCAGGTTTTAAATCATTAAGTTAGCATATCATATAGATATAGAACATGTGTTTAGTTGATTTTAAAAGTCATGTTAGAAGGATTAACTTTTTTTTGCGAACAAGTTTAGAATTAACTAAACTATGTTCTAGTGATTACAAGTTTAAACCTTCGAATAAGATAGCTTTATATGTATGAATCGAATGATGTTATGAACATCATTACTACCTCAAATTTTCTGGATAAAGCTATTGAAAATGAGAAAAATAGATCTAGCTTCAAAGGATCCTTAGATGGCTTGAAAGTTCTTGAAGCAGAATCATGACACGAAAACAGTTCAAGTAAGATTTTCACTCGAAATAAGATTGTTATAGTTATAGAAATTGAATCAAAGTTTGAATATGAGTATTACCTTGTATTAGAAAGATATCTTACTGTAAATAAGAAAGATTTCTTGAGGTTGGATGATCACTCTATAAGATTGGAAGTAAGCTAGCAAACTTGGAAGTATTCTTGATTTTATGAAACTAGAACTTGTAGAATTTATGAAGAACACTTAGAACTTGAAGATAGAACTTGAGAGAGATCAATTAGATGAAGAAAATTGAAGAATGAAAGTGTTTGTAGGTGTTTTTGGTCGTTGGTGTATGGATTAGATATAAAGGATATGTAATTTTGTTTTCATGTAAATAAGTCATGAATGATTGCTCATATTTTTGTAATTTTATGAGATATTTCATGCTAGTTGCCAAATAATGGTTCCCACATGTGTTAGGTGACTCACATGGGCTGCTAAGAGCTGATCATTGGAGTGTATATACCAATAGTACATACATCTAAAAGCTGTGTATTGTACGAGTAAGAATACAGGTGCATACGAGTAGAATTGTTGATGAAATTGAACGAGGATGTAATTGTAAGCATTTTTGTTAAGTAGAAGTATTTTGATAAGTGTCTTGAAGTCTTTCAAAAGTGTATAAATACATATTAAAACACTACATGTATATACATTTTAACTGAGTCGTTAAGTCATCGTTAGTCGTTACATGTAAGTGTTGTTTTGAAACCTTTAGGTTAACGATCTTGTTAAATGTTGTTAACCCAATTTTTATAATATCAAATGAGATTTTAAATTATTATATTATCATAATATTATGATGTACAAATATCTCTTAATATGATATATATATACATTAAATGTCGTTACAACGATAATCGTTACATATATGTCTCGTTTCAAAATCATTAAGTTAGTGGTCTTGTTTTTACATATGTAGTTCATTATTAATATACTTAATGATATGTTTAATTATCATAATATTATGTTAACTATATATATAACCATATATATGTCATCATATAGTTTTTACAAGTTTTAACGTTCGTGAATCACCGGTCAACTTGGGTGGTCAATTGTCTATATGAAACCTATTTCAATTAATCAAGTCTTAACAAGTTTGATTGTTTAATATGTTGGAAACACTTAATCATGTAAATAACAATTTCATTTAATATATATATAAACATGAAAAAGTTCGGGTTACTACAGAACCTACCAGTTAAATAAATTTCGTCCCGAAATTTTAAGCAGTTGGAGGTGTTGACGTATCTTCTGAAAATAAATGCGGGTATTTCTTCTTCATCTGATCTTCTCATTCCCAGGTGAACTCGGGTCCTCTACAAGCATTCCATCGAACCTTAACAATTGGTATCTTGTTTTGCTTAAGTCTTTTAACCTCACGATCCATTATTTCGACGGGTTCTTCGATGAATTGAAGTTTTTCGTTGATTTGGATTTCATCTAACGTAATAGTGAGATCTTCTTTAGTAAAACATTTCTTCAAATTCGAGACGTGGAAAGTGTTATGTACAGCCGCGAGTTGTTGAGGTAACTCAAGTCGGTAAGCTACTGGTCCGACACGATCAATAATCTTGAATGGTCCGATATACCTTGGATTTAATTTCCCTCGTTTACCAAATCGAACAACACCTTTCCAAGGTGCAACTTTAAGCATGACCATCTCTCCAATTTCAAATTCTATATCTTTTCTTTTAATGTAAGCGTAGCTCTTTTGTCGACTTTGGGCGGTTTTCAACCGTTGTTGAATTTGGATGATCTTCTCGGCAGTTTCTTGTATTATCTCTGGACTCGTAATCTGTCTATCCCCCACTTCACTCCAACAAATCGGAGACCTGCACTTTCTACCATAAAGTGCTTCAAATAGCGCCATCCCAATACTTGAATGGTAGCTGTTGTTGTAGGAAAATTCTGCTAACGGTAGATGTCGATCCCAACTGTTTTCGAAATCAATAACACATGCTCGTAGCATGTCTTCAAGCGTTTGTATCGTCCTTTCGCTCTGCCCATCAGTTTGTGGATGATAGGCAGTACTCATGTCTAGACGAGTTCCTAATGCTTGCTGTAATGTCTGCCAGAATCTTGAAATAAATCTGCCATCCCTATCAGAGATAATAGAGATTGGTATTCCATGTCTGGAGACGACTTCCTTCAAATACAATTGTGCTAACTTCTCCATCTTGTCATCTTCTCTTATTGGCAGGAAGTGTGCTGATTTGGTGAGACGATCAACTATTACCCAAATAGTATTAAAACCACTTGCAGTCCTTGGCAATTTAGTGATGAAATCCATGGTAATGTTTTCCCATTTCCATTCCGGGATTTCGAGTTGTTGAAGTAGACCTGATGGTTTCTGATGCTCAGCTTTGACCTTAGAACACGTCAAACATTCTCCTATGTATTTAGCAACATCGACTTTCATACTCGGTCACCAAAAATGTTTCTTGAGATCCTTGTACATCTTCCCCGTTCCAGGATGTATTGAGTATCTGGTTTTATGAGCTTCTCTAAGTACCATTTCTCTCATATCTCCAAATTTTGGTACCCAAATCCTTTCAGCCCTATACCGGGTTCCGTCTTCCCGAATATTTAGATGCTTCTCCGATCCTTTGGGTATTTCATCCTTTAAATTTCCCTCTTTTAAAACTCCTTGTTGCGCCTCCTTTATTTGAGTAGTAAGGTTATTGTGAATCATTATATTCATAGATTTTACTCGAATGGGTTCTCTGTCCTTCCTGCTCAAGGCGTCGGCTACCACATTTGCCTTCCCCGGGTGGTAACGATTCTTAAAGTCGTAATCATTCAACAATTCAATCCACCTACGCTGCCTCATATTCAGTTGTTTCTGATTAAATATGTGTTGAAGACTTTTGTGGTCGGTATATATAATACTTTTGACCCCATATAAGTAGTGACTCCAAGTCTTTAATGCAAAAACAACCGCGCCTAATTCCAAATCATGCGTCGTATAATTTTGTTCGTGAATCTTCAATTGTCTAGACGCATAAGCAATCACCTTCGTTCGTTGCATTAATACACAACCGAGACCTTGCTTTGATGCGTCACAATAAATCACAAAATCATCATTCCCTTCAGGCAATGACAATATAGGTGCCGTAGTTAGCTTTTTCTTCAATAACTGAAACGCTTTCTCTTGTTCATCCTTCCATTCAAATTTCTTCCCTTTATGCGTTAATGCAGTCAAGGGTTTTGCTATTCTGGAAAAGTCTTGGATGAACCTTCTGTAGTAACCAGCTAGTCCTAAAAACTGGCGTATGTGTTTCAGAATTTTCGGGGTTTCCCATTTTTCAACAGTTTCTATCTTTGCCGGATCCACCTAAATACCTTCTTTGTTCACTATGTGACCGAGGAATTGAACTTCTTCCAATCAAAATGCACACTTTGAAAACTTAGCGTACAATTATTCCTTCCTCAATACTTCTAACACCTTTCTCAAATGTTCACCGTGTTCTTGGTCATTCTTTGAGTAAATAAGTATATCATCAATGAAAACAATGACAAACTTGTCAAGGTATGCTCCACACACTCGGTTCATAAGGTCCATGAACACAGCTGGTGCATTAGTTAAACCAAACAGCATGACCATAAACTCGTAATGACCGTAACGTGTTCTGAAAGCAGTCTTTGGAATATCATCTTCTTTCACCCGCATTTGATGATACCCGGAATGTAAGTCAATCTTTGAATAAACAGACGAGCTTTGTAGTTGATCAAATAAGTCGTCGATTCTCGATAGTGGGTAGCGGTTCTTGATGGTAAGTTTGTTCAACTCTCGGTAGTCGATACACAACCTGAATGTACTATCTTTCTTCTTGACAAACAAAATAGGAGCTCCCCACGGTGATGTGCTTGGTCGAATGAAACCACGCTCTAAAAGTTCTTGTAATTGGCTTTGTAGTTCTTTCATCTCGCTGGGTGCGAGTCTGTAAAGAGCACGAGCTATTGGTGCAGCTCCTGGTACAAGATCTATTTGAAATTCAACGGATCGATGTGGGGGTAATCCCGGTAATTCTTTCGGAAATACATCAGGAAATTCTTTTGCGATGGGAACATCATTGATTCTCTTTTCTTCAGTTTGTACTTTCTCGACGTGTGCTAGAACAGTATAGCAACCTTTTCTTATTAGTTTTTGTGCCTTCAAATTACTAATAAGATGTAGCTTCGTGTTGCCCTTTTCTCCGCACACCATTAAGGGTTTTCCTTTTTCTCGTATAATGCGAATTGCATTTTTGTAACAAACGATCTCTGCTTTCACTTCTTTCAACCAGTCCATACCGATTATCACATCAAAACTCCCTAACTCTACTGGTATCAAGTCAATCTTAAATGTTTCACTAACCAGTTTAATTTCTCGATTCCGACATATATTATCTGCTGAAATTAAATACCATTTGCTAATTCGAGTAAAAATTTACTATACAAAGGCGTCAATGGACAACTTAATTTAGCACAAAAATCTCTACTCATATAGCTTCTATCCGCACCCGAATCAAATAAAACGTAAGCAGATTTATTGTCAATAAGAAACGTACCCGTAACAAGCTCCGGGTCTTCCTGTGCCTCTGCCGCATTAATATTGAAAACTCTTCCGTGGCCTTGTCCATTCGTGTTCTCCTGGTTCGGGAAATTTCTAATAATGTGGCCCGGTTTTCTACATTTATAACAAACTACATTGGCATAACTTGCTCCGACACTACTTGCTCCGCCATTACTCGTTCCGACACCATTTGTTCCTTTAGTTCTGTTAACCCCTGGTCCGTAGACCTCACACTTCGCCGCGCTATGACCATTTTTTTTACACTTGTTGCAAAATTTGGTGCAGAACCCCGAGTGATACTTTTCACACCTTTGGCATAGCTGCTTCTGATTATTGTTGTTGTTGTTGCAGTTATTATTGTTGTTGGGATGATTGTTTTAGTTGTTGTTGTTATTGTTGTTGTTGTTGTTGTTGGGCCGTTTGTTGTAGTTGCGATTGATGTTGCGATTGTTGGGATAGTTGTTGTGATTATTGTTGTAATTGCTGTTGTTGTTGTATTGGTGATTCTTATCACCGTTTTCCTCCCACTTTCTTTTGACTTGCTTCACATTGGCCTCTTCAGCAGTCTGTTCTTTAATTCATTCTTCAATCTGGTTCACTAGTTTGTGAGCCATTCTACATGCCTGTTGTGTGGAGGTGGGCTCGTGTGAACTTATATCTTCTTGGATTCTTTCCGGTAATCCTTTCACAAACGCGTCGATCTTCTCTTCCTCATCTTCGAACGCTCCCGGACACAATAGGCATAATTCTGTGAATCGTCTTTAGTACGTGGTAATATCAAATCCTTGGGTTCGTAACCCTCTAAGTTCTGTCTTGAGCTTATTGACCTCGGTTCTGGGACGGTACTTCTCGTTCATCAAGTGCTTGAATGCTGACCACGGTAGTGCGTAAGCATCATCTTGTCCCACTTGCTCTAGATAGGTATTCCACCATGTTAACGCAGAACCTATGAAGGTATGCGTAGCGTACTTCACTTTGTCCTCTTCAGTACACTTACTTATGGCAAACACCGATTCGACCTTCTCGGTCCACCATTTCAATCCGATCGGTCCTTCGGTTCCATCAAATTCCAAAGGTTTGCAGGCAGTGAATTCTTTGTAGGTGCATCCTACATGATTTCCTGTACTGCTAGATCCACGGTTATTGTTGGTATGTAGCGCAGCCTGTACTGCGGCTATGTTTGAAGCAAGAAAGGCACGAAATTCCTCTTCACTCATATTCAAGGTGTGTCGAGTAGTCGGTGCCATTTCCTTCAAAATAGTCAAATGAAACGAGTTAATCATATAGAATATCAAGAGTAGTCAATAGTATTTCGTAGCATAATATGAACTTATTTATAAAAGCTCTTTCTTTATATTAGCGTTTTATACTCTTTAATTTGGGTAGTACCTACCCGTTAAGTTCATACTTAGTAGCTAACATACCATTTCAACTATTACAATTCTATATGAAAAACTAATCACAAAAAAAAAAAAATATCATATTCAAACCTTTATACAATAACTTTCAAACTTACAATACCGCTTCTTTTTACATATAGCATGAAATATAGCACATAAAACTTTGATACAAAGTAGTTGCGAAGATAATTCTAGTTAATAAATAAGGCGTTCAGCAAAGGCAATAAAGACACGTAATTCATACGTCCAGAAACAAGTCATGCATTCTGGTTTTACTAATACCACTTCCCATCCTTGGTTTTGTGGAACATAACCGTTGTGACCGATAGTAAGACAATGTGTTGTAACGTCGTCAAAAGGATGAAGGTTACGTAATGACCAACAGCCTCGTAATAACCTAAAAACCTCATTTCTTACCCCAATTACCGACTCCGTCACTTGTGGGAACGTTTTGTTTAATAGTTGTAGCCCGATTTTCTTGTTCTCACTTTGGTGAGAAGCGAACATTACTAACCCGTAAGCATAACATGCTTCTTTATGTTACATGTTAGCCGCTTTTTCTAAATCACGAAGTCCTATATTCGGATATATTGAGTTAAAATAATTTCTTAACCCGTTGCGTAAAATAGCATTTGGGTTCCCCGTAATATATGCGTCAAAGTAAACACATCGTAACTTATGGATTTCCCAATGTGATATCCCCCATCTTTCGAACGAAAGCCTTTTATAAATCAAGGCATTCTTGGAACGTTCTTCGAATGTCTTACATACTGATCTCGCCTTGGAATTCTGACCGACTCTAGACAAGATTTCATCAATCATGTCTTCGGGTAGGTCTCTTAAAATATTGGGTTGTCTATCCATTTTGTGTTTTTATACTGTAAAATAGACAAGAGTTAGATTCATAAAAAAAAAATACTTATTATTACAAGCAATTTTTACATATATCATAAAGCATAAGCACACTATATTACATATATTACACCACACGAATACAACTATCTTATTCCGACTCGCTCGTTTCTTCTTCTTCGGTTTTGGTTCGTTTTGCCAAGTTTCTAGGGATATATGATGTTCCCCTAATACGAGCCGTCATTTTCCACATTGGTTTAGAAAAACCTGGTGGTTTAGAGATTCCCGGGTTATTGTCACAACTTAAGAAATAAGGGTGTTGACGATACATATAAAGTTCATCGGGTTTGGAATCAAATTTCTCTATTTTTATGCCCTTTCCCTTATTGTTCTCTTTTGCCTTATTAAATTGTGTTGGGGTAATTTCTATAACATCATCGGAATCCTTGTCGGGATCCGATTCATCGGAGAATTGGTAATCCTCCCAATACTTTGCTTCCTTGGCGAAAACACCATTGACCATAATTAACTTTGGTCGGTTGGTTGAGGATTTTCTTCTACTTAACCGTTTTATTATTTCCCCCACTGGTTCTATTTCTTCTTCCGGTTCCGATTCTTCTTCCGGTTCCGACTCTTCTTCAAGTTCCTCTTCGGGAACTTGTGAATCAGTCCACGAATCATTCCAATTTACATTTGACTCTTCATTATTATTAGGTGAGTCAATGGGACTTGTTCTAGAGGTAGACATCTATCACATAATATCAAACGCGTTAAGAGATTAATATATCACATAATATTCACATGTTAAAAATATATAGTTTCCAACAAAATTTGTTAAGCAATCATTTTTCAAGTAAACACGGTCGAAGTCCAGACTCACTAATGCATCCTAACAAACTCGATAAGACACACTAATGCAAAATTCTGGTTCTCTAAGACCAACGCTTGGATACCAACTGAAATGTCCCGTTCATATTGATTATAAACGTTCCATATTAATTGATTTCGTTATATATATATATATATATATATATATATATATATATATATATATATATATATATATATATATATATATATATATATATATATATATATATATATATAGGTTTTGACCTCTATATGAGACGTTTTTCAAAGACTGCATTCATTTTTAAAACAACCATAACCTTTATTTTATCAATAAAGGTTTCAAAAGCATTACGTAGATTATCAAATAATGATAATCTAAAATATACTGTTTACACACGACCATTACATAATGGTTTACAATAGAAATATATTACATCGACATATGTTTCTTGAATGCAGTTTTTACATAATATCATACAAACATGGACTCCAAATCTTGTCCTTATTTTAGTATGCAACAGCGAAAGCTCTTAATATTCACCTGAGAATAAACATGCTTTAAACATCAACGAAAATGTTGGTGAGTTATAGGTTTAACCTATATATATCAAATCGTAACAATAGACCACAAGATTTCATATTTCAATATACATCCCATACATAGAGATAAAAATCATTCATATGGTGAACACCTGGTAACCGACATTAACAAGATGCATATATAAGAATATCCCCATCATTCCGGGACACCCTTCGGATATGATATAAATTTCGAAGTACTAAAGTATCCGGTACTTTGGATGGGGTTTGTTAGGCCCAATAGATCTATCTTTAGGATTCGCGTCAATTAGGGTGTCTGTTCCCTAATTATTAGATTACCAGACTTAATAAAAAGGGGCATATTCGATTTTGATAATTCAACCATAGAATGTAGTTTCATGTACTTGTGTCTATTTTGTAAATCATTTATAAAACCTGCATGTATTCTCATCCCAAAAATATTAGATTTTAAAAGTGGGACTATAACTCACTTTCACAGATTTTTACTTCGTCGGAAAGTAAGACTTTGCCACTGGTCGATTCACGAACCTATAACAAATATGTACATATATATCAAAGTATATTCAAAATATATTTACAATACTTTTAATACATTTTGATGTTTTAAGTTTATTAAGTCAGCTGTGCTCGTTAGTAACCTACAACTAGTTGTCCAACGTTAGATGTACAGAAAAAAATTGATATATATTATCTTGAATCAATCCACGACCCAGTGTATACACGTCTCAGGCTAGATCACAACTCAAAGTATATATATTTTTGGAATCAACCTCAACCCTGTATAGCTAACTCCCCCATTACTGCATATAGAGTGTCAATGGCTGTTCCAAATAATATATACACATGGGTCGATATGATATGTCAAAACATTTGCATACGTGTCTATGGTATCCCAAGATTACATAATATGTTAGAATACATGTATAATACAATATAAGTTAGCTAGGATATGATTAATATAGATTTGTTACCAATTTTCACGTTGCTACAACAAGAAAAATTATCCAATCTTGTTTTACCCATAACTTCTTCATTTTAAATCCGTTTTGAGTGAATCAAATTGCTATGGTTTCATATTGAACTCTATTTTATGAATCTAAATAGAAAAAGTATAGTTTTATAGTCGGAAATATAAGTTACAAGTCGTTTTTGTAAAGGTAGTCATTTCAGTCGAAAGAACGACGTCTAGATGACCATTTTAGAAAACATACTTCCACTTTGAGTTTAACCATGATTTTTGGATATAGTTTCATGTTCATAAGAAAAATCATTTTCCCAGAAGAACAACTTTTAAATCAAAGTTTATCATAATTTTTAATTAACTAACCCAAAACAGCCCGCGGTGTTACTACGACGGCGTAAATCCGGTTTTACGGTGTTTTTCGTGTTTCCAGGTTTTAAATCATTAAGTTAGCATATCATATAGATATAGAACATGTGTTTAGTTGATTTTAAAAGTCAAGTTAGAAGGATTAACTTTTGTTTGCGAACAAGTTTAGAATTAACTAAACTAGGTTCTAGTGATTACAAGTTTAAACCTTCGAATAAGATAGTTTTATATGTATGAATCGAATGATGTTATGAACATCATTACTACCTCAAGTTTTCTGGATAAAGCTACTGGAAATGAGAAAAATGGATCTAGCTTAAAAGGATCCTTGGATGGCTTGAAAGTTCTTAAAGCAGAATCATGACACGAAAACAGTTCAAGTAAGATTTTCACTCGAAATAAGATTGTTATAGTTATAGAAATTGAATCAAAGTTTGAATATCAGTATTACCTTGTATTAGAAAGATATCTTACTGTAAATAAGAAAGATTTCTTGAGGTTGGATGATCACTCTACAAGATTGGAAGTAAGCTAGCAAACTTGGAAGTATTCTTGATTTTATGAAACTAGAACTTGTAGAATTTATGAAGAACACTTAGAACTTGAAGATAGAACTTGAGAGAAATCAATTAGATGAAGAAAATTGAAGAATGAAAGTATTTGTAGGTTTTTTTGGTCGTTGGTGTATGGATTAGATATAAAGGATATGTAATTTTGTTTTCATGTAAATAAGTCATGAATGATTACTCATATTTTTGTAATTTTATGAGATATTTCATGCTAGTTGCCAAATGATGGTTCCCACATATGTTAGGTGACTCACATGGGCTGCTAAGAGCTGATCATTGGAGTGTATATACCAATAGTACATACATCTAAAAGCTGTGTATTGTACGAGTACGAATACAGGTGCATACGAGTAGAATTGTTGATGAAACTGAACGAGGATGTAATTGTAAGCAGTTTTGTTAAGTAGAAGTATTTTGATAAGTGTCTTGAAGTCTTTCAAAAGTGTATGAATGCATATTAAAACACTACATGTATATACATTTTAACTGAGTCGTTAAGTCATCGTTAGTCGTTACATGTAAGTGTTGTTTTGAAACCTTTAGGTTAACGATCTTGTTAAATGTTGTTAACCCAATGTTTATAATATCAAATGAGATTTTAAATTATTATATTATCATGATATTATGATGTACAAATATCTCTTAATATGATATATATACATTAAATGTCGTTACAACGATAATCGTTACATATATGTCTCGTTTCAAAATCATTAAGTTAGTAGTCTTGTTTTTACATATGTAGTTCATTATTAATATACTTAATGATATGTTTACTTATCATAATATCATGTTAACTATATATATAACCATATATATGTCATCATATAGTTTTTATAAGTTTTAACGTTCGTGAATCACCGGTCAACTTGGGTGGTCAATTGTCTATATGAAACCTATTTCAATTAATCAAGTCTTAACAAGTTTGATTGCTTAATATGTTGGAAACACTTAATCATGTAAATAACAATTTCATTTAATATATATATAAACATGGAAAAGTTCGGGTCACTACATAATGCTCGTAAGTCAAACTAGTGTTTATCATCTCCGTTGCGTCTACGTACTTTCCTGCAATATTGAATCTCAATATTGATACGTGAGCATTCATATCTTATCTTTTATATATTAATAGCGTATCCATGTCTAGTGCTCGAGTATATATGTTTATGCATGCTAATATGCTAAATTTCGTCGTTAAACAGTTTATGATGAATCACGAATTAAATACATATATTACTGATAAAAGGTATATGATATGCATGTTTTTGGAAAGCTGGCGAAAAATCAATAACTTTTCATTTAGAAATCGCGAAATTTCGATGAACGAATTAAAAGATATGGGCAACTGAATTATGATAAACGTTAATTGGAATTGCTTTTGAATCTGAAATTAATATTTAAACAACTTGTCTATGAGATTGATAAATTGTAATTTTAGATATTACTAATCGAGTAAATGAATTTCTATATAAGGCACGTCTCTTTTTGTTAAACAACTGTCAAAATTGACTTTTTGAAACGACTTTGGATAACTTTTGTATCTCAATCTCGAGCATTAGGATTATGATACACTATGACCTGACCTAGCTTGATAGACATTTATTGACCAACATATGTTCTCTAGGTTGAGATCTACGGTTATTTGGTAATCCGAGTTTCAGTCACATTTTGGGGAACGACTTTATATGCTGCTAAGGTGAGTTTATAGATCCCTTTTTAATTGCTTTTGCAATCTATATTTTTGGGCTGAGAATACATGCACTTTATTTTATACGTAACGGACACAAGGATTTACATACTAAATTCTACACTGAGTTTGAACCGAAAATCCCTTAGCTTTGGTAACTAGTAACTGCCAGTTATAAGAACTGGTGGGCGCGAGTAGTAGTATATGGATCCATAGGGCTTGACATCCCCGTCTGTTCCAGGTATAGAAATCCTAGCATGAACTATTAAACAGACGTATGCTATTTGAGTTTAGTATACGTTGGTTTGCGTGTATTGTACATGTTGGTTGCATGTATGTTAAAACAGGGGTACTTATTATAACGTTAAAGCTTAGTTACCAGGGTGCTCAATCTTGTAGAATATTTTGATAAACGTTTCTGGATGAAACAACTGAAATCTTGTGATCCACCTTTATATACAGATTATGCGAAACACTAAAACTATGAACTCACCAACCTTTGTGTTGACACTTGTTAGCATGTTTATTCTCAGGTTCCTAGAAGTCTTCCGCTGTTTGCTTATATGTTAGACAAGCTATGTGCATGGAGTCTTACATGACATATTTTTTAAGGAAACGTTGCATTCACCAAATCATCACCATGTATCTTATTTTGACTGCATTGTCAATGGAAGTATTATTGTAAACTATTATTTACGGTGATTGTCTATATATAGAAATCATCAGATGTCGAAAACCTTTGATTTAAATATTCATTTATGGTGTGCCTTTTCAAAAGAATGCAATGTTTACAAACGTATCATATAGAGGTCAAATACCTCGCAATAAAATCGATGAATGACGTGTTCGTCCATATGGATTTGGAGCGATCGTCACACCTCAATAGCTAAAACCTCAACATACGCTCGAAAAACACGATAATTGTTATATATTAGTTCTTCGAGCGTTTTCCCGCCAAAATATAAACATTTATCACAAAGTGTCTCTACTAAATGTTCATATTTTCATCCCATCTATAATGTTCGTGAACAAGGTTTTTTCAAAAAACGGAAGGAAAAAAAAAAGTTGTTGCTTCCCCCCGATTGGTTACTTCCCTCTTGATCCTACCGCTATATATATATATATATATATATATATATATATATATATATATATATTGTTTTAATTAAGAGAGAAACATTTTTTTGCGGGAAATATATATTTTTTTTATTTTTTGAAAAATATTTTTTAACATTAAGACTACATAAAAATATTAACATTTAAAAAGACACTTTGTGATAAATGTTACTACCTCCGTCTCATTCCAATAGGGCAGTATTCCATTTTGAACTGTCCCATTCTGATAGTCCACTTACATAAATAGAAAGGAAAGAAGATATTTCATTGGTGGATCTGGAGAGAGAAGATATTTCATTGGTAGAGAAATGAAGTTAGTGAGATTTCCTAAAACTGCGTGTTTTTTGTCTGTGGACTATTGGAATGAGACGGAGGGAGTATTATTTTGACGGAAAAATGCCCGAAGAAATAAATTATAACATGCATCATTAGTAATGCTTTAATTACAGGTTTTTTAAGGGTTTAGATCGAATTTTTATACGAACGGTTTAGAGTGTAGGGTTTAGAGACTAACCCTAAAGTCTAAATCAGGTTAAATTTTGAAGAAAAAAAAACTTCACATAAGATGAACAAAACGATGAAAAAAACTTCAATTAAAACATTACTCATGATGTATGTTATCATTTATTTATTTGAGCGTTTTTCCGCCAAAATAAAAACATTCATAATAAAGTATCTTTTTTTAAATGTTCATATTTTCATGTGATCTTAATGTTTGAATTTTTTTTCAAAAAAATTAAAAAATAAAAATAAAAAATTTACTTTCTCATTTCCCTCCAAAAAAATGTTTATCTGTTGATGATGATTATTATATATATATATATATATATATATATATATATATATATATATATATATATATATATATATATACACACACACACACACACACACATACATACATACATACATACATACATACATACATACATACATACATACACACACATATTTTAAAGCAATTTTTCTTTTCTTTAGCTAGTTTATACATATAGTCGTAATTACCGCTAATATAATACAAAAAACTAATACTAAACTACGCCGATTTTGTTTAGTTTGAATAACTTTAACTTAATTTTCGACTTTTGACAGGCGTTGACTTGATCTTTCTCGCCTTTCACCCGACTTCTGACTCAACATTTGCATGAATACATTAAACAATCATAAATCCAAATTATTAAAAAATGATCTTAATTCATAAACAATCTCAAATTCAATTTCAAAATTTATAAAAGAAAGACTAGGTACACTACGTATGCAAAATGCAAAGTAATTGATGAATTTATTTATGAAACTGGATGATTTTCAAAAATCGAAGCAAAATTCGATCCATTAAATGATCAAATCAATCAAATAGAACCAAATAATATATTCAGAGAATCATTTACGTTTATACTAATTTGCAATCATAAAATTAGATTGAAAATCGTTACATACTAAGGAACTACTTACAATTACAGACTAATAAGTTTATGTTTTGATTCTTTGATTTACTCTCAATCTTTGTACAAACTGGAATCAGCAACCCTATACACACAATTGAACTTTAATACGAACCTTTCGCAGTCAATTGTGTGTCTTGTTTCACGCCCCAATGCTTTCTTTCTTTAATCAACAAAATAGCAATAGAATAAAGAAACATAAAAATTAAACATGTGAAGCCATAAAAGCAATTTAACAGACATTTCATTTTCCATTACATTGTCATTCAAAAAACATGATATAATATTCTTCACATATATTTAAAATTACCACTACATCATATCGATTTCCATTTTCCACATCAGATCTAGTTAAATTTTCTTCACATATTATGTGGGTAATGCGGATGTGGCTCGAAGTTTAAATCGCGTTTGAACAACGATAATCGTGTTATACAATTGTAACAATAATCTGGGATAATAATATCACAAACGCATCTCCACATTGACGTAATCCAGTCGGTCAGGGTCCATGGGGCCTCGAGTCGGGTTAATCTTTATTCGGTGGTGAAGCAAATTTATTACGAACAACAATGATTGTATAACACTATACTTATTGTACTCCTTTTCATCAACCGGTCCATTACATCAATTAGATCTTTTACAAAACCGTATCCAACCAGGGCCACTAGGGTCAATAAAAACTGATGCTACTTAGTTTTTGGGATCTTCAACAACCGCGTCACTTGCGACTATAAGAAACTCCATGCACTTTTTTAGGCACTAAAAACCATTGTGATTCATCACCATTCACCTATAGAAACCACTCACTCTCATCATAAATACCAAGTTACATTCTACATTTTTAAAATACTCCGTAATAGGTTAAACAGTATTTTTTTATTTACAATTTGAAACATGTCCGTTTAAAAAAATGAGAAGTACACCTTTTATTTAAGTTCATGAGTTTTAGACGAATGCCTTAACCTTCTGATGAACGATCTTCTCTGCATTTTAGTTTTGATTATTAAAGTTTGATGTACTGTTGTCTAAAATTTTGTAATCACTCTTACTAAAACAATGTAATAGTAACCGGGCTAGAGTCATTAGGTCGTCTATCCACATTATTATAAAAAGACAATCAACCTTAAATAAATAACCAAACCATAAAATGAATATTTCTATTGTAACTATGGATTCATTCGTTAATATTTTACAACCAGTCATTGCGCACATTTTTGCGCAACTATCCAGTGTTAGAACATTATACTAGTTTAGATTTTCAATAGCTAGCTTTTCCGTGTGCATATAAACGAGACCGTTTACTATTTCTTTAATCAACTTTTGCCATTGCATAGAAATCAGAATTCTTTCTTTACATCACCCACGCCGTGGATGAAAGAATATCAATGAACTCTATAATGGCATAAACCGATTGTAGGAATTGTGGACGGTCTTGTTTATATGAACACGAACAAACTAGCTCATGAAAATCTAAACCAGTATCATGTTTTAATAGTGGATAACTGTGCAAAAATCTGCGAAATGACGATGCAAACCATTAACGGATGAATCGATAGGTAACATGTAAATATTCATTTTATGGTTTGGTTATTTATTAAATATTAATAATTATTTTTATAATTATGCATATGCCGATCTCATAGCTCTAGCCCGGTTACTACTACATTGTTTTACTAACGCTGATTACAAAACTTTAGACAACATTAACGTCAAATTTGAAGAAGCAAAATCTAAAAACGTTTAGAAGATCGTTCACTAGAAGTTCAGAACATTTGTCTAAAACTCGTGAACCGAAATAAAAACTATACATTTCATTTCTTTAACTGACGTGTTTCAAACTCTAAATAATTTTTTTTTGCTCAACCTATTATAAGAAAATGTAGGATGCAACTTTGAAGATGAGAGTGAGTGGTTTACGTGGCTGATGAATCACTCATGTTTTTGGAGCCCAAAAAATCAGAGTTTTTATAGCCGCGAGTGACATGGTTGTTGAAGATCCCAACAACTATCTTTATTCGAGCAGCATGTATTCCCGTTTTTGATTTTGACCCGAATGGTCCTATTTGGGATACAATTTTTGCATTTCGTAAGAAATTTGCTTCATCACCGCATACATATTAACCCCTCGGTGAACCTAACTCGAGGCCCCATGGACCCCATTGTAAAACTTAATCGAGACCGATTAGATTAAGGATGCTCTTTGTATGGACGTCCATTGTTGAAAATGTATTTTACTATTTGTGAAATTGGGTAAATCCATGAATTACATATTGTGACCATATCTAATATTTATCCATTTAGTTCATCCATATCCATCTCAGATGGATCGGATCAGGCTAATTTTCATCGGATCGAATGACCATTGCTATGCCTAGTGACAATAGAGATCAAAGTAAAAGGGTATGAGCTAAGGGCAGACCCTCGTATAGGCCTATTTCTACCCACTTACATTGCCCCTTCATACATATCTCCAATAACTTGTATGTATACTCGTGGCTCACTTGGTATACTATCATATTCTCAAGTCTAGAAAAGCCATGTTTAAGGTCTTGTTTTTCCCTATACTTCTCCATAAGAATCCTAATAATGTGAATCACCTCGATTAAAGAATGCCTATGCATAAAACCAGATTGGTTCTCTGTCACTGTAGTCTCACGTCTAAACCTAGTCACGACCACTCCTTCTGGCACTTTAGCGCTTTAAACATCTTGTTAAAAATATTCGTCAACCACCTCGGACTAAACCTAGTTCATATTGACAGTGTATATGAGTTAATTTCAAATGCTTTCTTCAAACCCTATTTAGTTCAAAAAAAAAACATTTTTAAAAGATTACACTAGAAACGCTTGAATGTGAAGCAATTCCTTGGAGAACAAAACTAACCAAGTAGGTGCAGGTGATATACTTGACAATTGTCTAAAAAATAATCATTGCTCCAAATATGATTGCAATAACATCTTTAGTTCAGTAGTAATCTAAGTTTCAAATAAATCGAAGCTTACGTGCTATAACTACAATTTGGAAACTGTCAACCCATTTAACATGTTCCATTGCCCATTTTTTATATGATAATATTACTCACTTAGCAAATTAGGAATATATAAATATTACTGTAATCGACCCATATATATTCAAAAGGGTCAAATACCACCTCCATGTATGATGATTATACAATAATATCAAAGAAAAGTAACAGTTTGAAGATTGAGTACCTCCATATCACCACCACCTAGCAGTCTGATGAACAATAGACTCATCCTCGTTTACTTCTTCTTCAGTTTCATTATATTGCCTCCCGATTTTCCAACAAAGGGCAGTAAGATCTCCTGTAACTAGAAGGCTCATTGCTTCACCCAGTTTTGTTAGAACGTCTTTGTCATTCCAGTACCTATAAATTTAGCCAAGCATGAGAGTTACGCAAATTATAATGTCAAGTGTGATGACCATTTGCATTTCAGATGATATAATTTAAGATATTACTCGTATATCTTAAGCAGTCATAATAGCATATCTACATGATAGAAGAACAATTAGCCATGAAATTATGGTAGAGGATGCCCAAATATAGCTAAAGCCTAGCATGTTTTGCTTTATAAAATAAATAAAGTGTAATTTAGTAGTTTTATATCTTTCCTTTTTTTCTATTTTATGAAAGAGAGACTCAACTGTTGAACAGGCAAAAGCAGAAGGCTTTTATAATGTTGTATTTTAAATTGATACAGCAACCATAATATTCAAGTTACAAACAGTGATATAAAAGCTATATCTCATCATTGCATAAGCACCACCAGTTTCTATATCTTCTATAACGTGCTTTAAAGATGGATCCTCTTTGATACGTGTCATCCGCTCTTCAAGCTGATTAGATAAACTCTTCTCAAGCATCTGAGACATTGATGGATCCTGCCATATATAAACACATGAAATGATTTAGCAGTCAAATTTGTAGCATATTATGTATATAAACATCATAAAAATAACTTAAGGCAACAAGTAAACAAATAGTATTGTTGGTGGAATAGTATTGTTGTGTAGTACTAGTAAACAAATTGTAATTGTTGTACTCCGTATTTAATTGTGACGATTACATGAATATTTATAGAGTGATACAAAGGGACAGAGGTTGTTATAACAACTTGTACCATCTAATATCTAGAATAATATGTAGCAAATTTGGCACTTACCCCACACCTCCTTCAGCACCGTGACAGGTCTTGTGAAGTTTATCTGCCATTTGGGTAAAAAATGTTTTAATGAATAATAACACTCGTAGATTACTTGACATATGGCCTTGAGTTCGCTAATGAGCTCAGGTGGAATTGGCTTATAACTCCCCTTCATAACATGCTCTGAGAAAGTGAATAACAACTGTAACAATTGAAAGCAAAGAAAACATCCACGATTGATTGTTATTTGAGTTGGTTAAAATGGTGTTTTCGAAGATTCTTGAATAAGATTGAAATTGGGTTGTTAGTTTAAAATAAATGAAGGAATTTCATATCAATAAACTGTGATGATATATATACCAGAACTGAAAAAGTGAATATGATATTTTGGAATAGATCATCAAGTAAATGTAGGTCAATAAAAATGATAAACGATTAAGCTTACAGCAGCTGAAAATGAATTGCCTAAATATTGCAATGCAACGGGCCCAATAAGAAGATTATAACATAGATATGAAACCAATGAATAACCGAATAAGTCATACCAATGGAAGCATCAAAGAATATTTGGACAGGACCAATTGTTGAAAGACTTCATTGACATTCGAGCATTTATTAGTGCTAATATAACTTGCACAAAAAAATGAACACCAAAATCAGATTCATTTAGGTAGTACATACCGATGTGGCTTATTTTACAAAGAAAAAAGAACACGACTATAAACACTTGATTTATCACAAACAGTATATTGTTTTTCGTTAAATTATAGTTTTGTGAACAAAAAAGGAAAAAATGTTTAGAAGTGAATACAAACCACAATAAGACAATTAGCATCAGCTTTATTTTCGAAAACTATTAGCTGAAACTATTAGCTTTGAGTCTTTACTGAATTCGCATCAATAACCAGATTTGTCACCTCAAATAATATCAAAATATGTTTGACATAGACAAATTTTTTATGAAGACACAGCCAAGCGGTATGTATCGAGTCAAGCTCAGATAGCATATCCTTTTAGCAAGATTGGTAAGAAATTAAGATACAAGTTTAGTTATTATCAGAACTGTTATAAATTTAGATACTCACAGATTTAGATGACTGATCAACCCGAATCCCTAGATCCCTGTATTTTGTGGCATTTGCACTCTTGATCACTTCTTCGACAGACCTGTACAAATCATAGGTCCAAATATTTTACAGCATCTGAAGCAATTTAATTTATATTGTTTTTCTTTGCTATACAGTATTTGTTATATAAAAAAGAAAATGTTAAAAAGCGATTAAAAACCTCAATAAGACAATTCCCATCAGAGTAGTGTATAACAAGCAATAGGTATTAATTAAGGCGTCAAATTTTAAATTGCGGCATTGAAAATAATTAATAGTGATGCAAAATATACCTGCACACAATGAAATATTTCACCTAGGTACAAATGAAATGACGCCTATATGTTTACATTTTTTGATTCCGTCCCAAAAATCAACATGTCATCAAAATTATAAGCAAACGATCACTCATTTTCTAAAGTTACCATACTTGCTGTATAGTGCATACACACTTGTCTGCGTGATTCCTTTTAAATCCCCTAGATATGACCACCTCGTCAAATTTCTGTATCACTGTATGTATGTGGTGGTTTTTCGTGAATGTTTATATCGCATAGTACATCAAATATGCCACGAAAACAGAAGTTAGACAGCAGTTTTTTCAGGTTCAATGTATCTGGTCTTTTTCCGGGTCCATTAAATCAAGTCAATTTTCAATACTGCAGCTAGGGGCTCTGCCACTTTGACACCATTAGGAGGGTTGCCCCTAGGACCACATAAGCCCCCTTGACCCATGTTTCACCATCTCTCATGTACTTTAAGTGGGGCCAATTATACAACTAGGCCCATATTCATTTGTTTCTTTCCTCCTTGATAGAAACCTCTTTCATCTCTCTTTTGAATGCGATATAAGATGTTAGGCTTGTCCTAGTTCAAGTCTTACAGAATTTCGTAAAGGCACTAATGAACTAAAATCAAAGTAGTCTAAAAAACTTAAGCTTCCTAGCTTCCAATTCTCCGATTGAAAATAATTTTATTCCTTTCTGTGACCATCTATCGATTGTCAAAATTAATTAACATAAGATACAGAGAGAGAAGTTCAAAACACAAAAACTCACCGTGGAACTTTTTCAGCTGAATTAATCTTCACTGGATTCCTGTAACCAAAAAAGGCAACTTAAAATCAAATGCCCATATCCCCAATTGATATATTTTAATCTGAGATTCAAAAAAATTAAAAGGTTAACAAAATCGCAAATCAGGAAGACTGAAAGTAACGGTAGCAGCGATGGGTCGGTTCTAAACAGGGTAGGGTATTGGAGTAAACCGCTGGTCATGCACGTGCTACTTTTTCGTAGACACTTAAAAACTGAGTTCTGACCTTCAAATCCTAATCCTGGCATAGTCCAAGACTCTATTAATGTTAAATGCATCCATGTCGAGTGCATCGTTTAATGCTTTCGAGAATAAAGGATATGCAAAATATGGACCAGATGTCACCTAGTAAGGCACCCCTAGATATCACTGAACAGCAGCTAGAGAAACTTCATGCTGACTGAGAGTACATTGTGTCTACACAGTTTGAAGAAAGTATATATCAACAGAAACAACTTATTTATAAACAAAACACAAAAAGTAATCAACAATCTGAGGATAGAAAACTTATGACGAGCAATCCCAATAAACTACAATGTTAAAGAAGTGACCGAACAGACTCGGCAAGGCTTCTCTCTGAGAGCAGGCACAAGGCCTTCAAATGGTCGAGGCATTTTGTGGCTTTTTCCCTCTTGATCACTTCTTCGACATATCTGTAAAAAACATAGGTCCAAATACTGTACAACCTCTGAAGTAAAATAATTTATTTTTTTTTCTTTGAAGTATAGTTATTGTTTAATAAAAAAGAAAATTTTAAGAAGCGAATAAAAAACCTCAATAATTTATATCATTTTTCTTGGAAGTATAGTTATTGTTTGATAAAAAAAGAAAATTTTAAGAAGCGAATAAAAAACCTCAATAAGACAACTCCCATTGGCTTTATTTTCGAAACTATTAGCTTTAACTCTTTATTGAATTCGCACTAGGATTTGTCAACACACTTTCAGTATATGACTGATCAAACAAATCCCTAGATCCCTCGATATACTATACTGATCCACTAAATATTAAAGTAAATGAACTTCTGAATACAAAAAAGAAAAGAAAAAAGAGAGTGAAAATCCCCCCAAGCGAAACATATCTAAAGAGATGCAATACAACCCAAATCATATTAGTGTATAACAAGCAATAGGCACTAATTAACACAAAATATGAATTGTATGTTAGAAATAAAAAGACAGCAAGATTAACTTTTACAAAAAGGGAAACATACCTTTATTTTTTCCATGATATTGTCATATAGCCGTTAGGCTATTCTCTGTATAAGTTTAGCTTTCATCTTCCAAATGTAAAACTCAATTAAGTGAAAATATTCAATACTCAAGCAAAATACAATTACAATTCTTATTTTAACATGGCATCAGAGCTTGTGTTGATGATCTAAATCATTCAATCACAGCAATTTAAATCATTTGCCTATTTTTTTCGTTTGAGTGGTTATCATGGCAGAACATGACAGCCAAACTCAACTCATTACAGAATTAACTAGCCAATTGGCTAGAATTCTCCAAACCAACAATGAAAATCAATCACAAAGGCATCCTGATTCTTTAAAAATCAGTGTTACCCTTAACAACTCAAATTATTCATTATGGTCTCGTATGATCAAGGTTGCCATCGGAGGTAAATCCGAGGCCCTCCTCAATCATTTAACCGAAGATCCACCATCAACCAACAACCAGAAGTGGAACCAGGAAGACTTGGTGGTATTTTCATGGATCATTCAAAATATAGAGCCACAAATTGAAAGCAATCTGACCCAGTTCCCTACAGCAAAAACCTTATGGAATGCCCTCATTACAACCTACAGTTCTGGTAAAGACAAACTCCAAACCTTTGATTTACATGTTAAAGCTAATAATATCAGGCAAGATGGTAAATCAACCGAAGAACTGTGGTTGAAATTGCAAGGAATCTGGGGTGAAATCGACACAAGGGATCCAAATCCCATGGAACATCCGAATGATATTGTCAAATATAACAACATCAGGTCAGAACAAAAACTTTTCCAGTTTTTAAATTCTTTAGATCATAAACATGACAATATCAAACGTGAGTTATTAAGAACCGATCCATTACCCACTGTCGAAGGAGCTTATGCTGCCATTCGAAAAGAAAATGCACACCAATTTATATTTAATAATAAAACGGATGCCTTTACCCAATCTGGCATAGCCACTGGTCTGGTAGCACCGGCATCAAAATCCAATGATTTCGACAGCCATGGTTTGCTATCAAGAAATCAACAGCGCCGGTCAGACTCCACGTCATCATCCCGAGATAAAGACAACCTTGAATGTACAAAGTGTGGTATGAAACGACATACCAGAGAACAATGCTTCAAGGTTATTGGATACCCCGATTGGTGGGCTGATAAACACAGAAAGGGAAAAGCCTCGATGGTAACGACGGCCACAACTAAGGGAAAACAGGAGGATAACGAAACCGGCACCACCACTCAAGGTGGTTTCGGTTTATTCACAGCCGAGCCACCATCATCATCATCATCATCCGGTGAAGGTAACAGGGGATTGGGATTAGGGATTAAATCCCTAAAAATCATACCCGACAAATTGAATAAAGTGGGTGGGGATAAATATGTCGATGAGTATGATGGGTTAGGAGTGTCGGTCACGAACTCAACACCCACCACCGAATTTAATTCCCCAAATTGTTTTATTGACACAAATAGTCCCTGTAATAATATAGTTGGTAATAAACAAATAAAACCTTTTTTCAATAAAACTAAAGATTTTAAAATTAAAAATAACGTTTCGTCAATTAATATTGTTTCAAATAAAACAAAAAGTAATGAGTGGATTATCGATTGTGGTGCCACCGATACTATGACTTTTAATAAAAATGATATTATTATAAATACGAAACCGAACAAAACCAAAATTAAAACCGCTAATGGCGGTATTATACAAGTCAAGGGCGGGGGAACAGTTGAAATCTCACCAAATTTAAATTTAAAAAACTGCCTTTATGTTCCCGATCTCTCCCATAAATTACTGTCTGTTAGTCACGTGACAAAAGAACTTAATTGTACCGTCTTATTACACCCTACATTCTGTATCTTACAGGACATCAGAACGGGGGAGATAGTTGGGCGTGGTACTGAACGGGATGGTCTATACTATGTGGATGAGGTCACTCAAGATTGTAGGATCATGCTAGCTCACGGGACTCCCGACAGACAAGCATGGTTGTGGCATAGACGTCTTGGTCATCCGTCTGCTGGATATTTACGCATTTTATTTCCTAATTTATTTTCTTCAAATAAAAGTATTGAGTGTGAAACTTGTATTTTGGCCAAAAGCCATCAAAACTCGTTTAAAACTAGTAATACAAAGACCGAACGTCCTTTTGCTTTAGTTCACTCCGATGTATGGGGACCCGCAAAGGTTAATGGGGGACACAATTTTCGATATTTTCTTTTATTTATTGATGATTGTACTCGTATGACTTGGACATATTTTTTAACTAACAAATCCGAAGTATTTGATAAATTTACTATTTTTTCAAACATGATTCAAACACAATTCCAAAGTAAAATACAAGTTTTAAGATCCGATAATGGTGGTGAATTTGTCAACAGTCAAATGCAACTCTTTTGTGAAGAAAGGGGTATTATTCATCAAACCACGTGTCCACACACACCTCAACAAAATGGGGTGGCTGAAAGAAAAAATCGTATTTTACTAGAAATAACCCGTGCTTTAATGATTGAATCTAATGTTCCAAGATCTTTTTGGCCTGAAGCTCTTGCCACTGCAACTTATCTTGTAAATAGACTCCCAACTAGAGCTTTAGAACTTAAGAACCCTCTTGAGGCCTTGACTAAATTTTATAAACCGCCATCTAATCTCACCCTAAGACCTCGAATATTTGGGTGCACGGTGTTTGTTCACATTCCTAAAATCGAACGAACCAAATTAGATGCGTGTGCTGAAAAATGTGTTTTTGTGGGATACGGGGTAAATCAAAAGGGGTATAGATGCTATAGTCCAAAAAGGAAACACATGTACACTACAATGAATTGTGATTTTTTGGAAACTGAATACTTCTATACCCAACACACAAGTCAGGGGGAGACAGACTTTGGTGACGCTGTGAGTTGGCTAGATATTCCATCATCTGAAGAAGTGACTCATCATACCACTCCACAAAGTCCTCCTCCAATCAGTACTACGGTTAATGATCTTCCCGACCATACAGAGGTAAATACCGAATCTCCTGATATTACTAATCATGAAAATTTAGAGGAGATTTTACAGGAAAATAGCGATCAAGTATATCCTGAAAATGAAACACAATAACAAGAACCGGAACGATATGTTCTTCCTCCAAGAATCAACCGAGGAATTCCTCCCAGGAGATACTCTCCTGAGAGAACTGTATCAAAATCAAGATATCCAATGGCAAATATTGCTAGAGGAAATCTATCAAAAGAAGCAACAAAGTTCACTTCCGCATTATACTCTGAAGAAATTCCAACAACGGTTGAACAAGCTCTAAAATCAACATACTGGAGGAAAGCAATGGAAGATGAAATGGAGGCTCTCAAGGTAAATAATACTTGGAAAAAATGTGTTCTTCCAGAATCAAAGAAACCAGTAGGATGTCGATGGGTATTCACAATCAAACACAAAGCCGATGGATCTGTCGAAAGATATAAAGCACGGCTTGTTGCCAAAGGGTACACTCAAACCTATGGCGTTGATTACTCAGAAACTTTCTCACCGGTTGCAAAAATTGATACTATTAGAATCCTTTTCTCCGTTGCCGCAAACAAAGACTGGCCACTTCACCAATTTGATGTTAAAAATGCTTTCCTACATGGAGAACTCAAAGAAGAAGTCTATATGGAAGGTCCTCCCGGTTTCACATCAGAATTCAAAGAAAGGGAAGTTTGTCATCTTAAAAAATCTCTTTATGGTTTAAAACAATCCCCTCGGGCTTGGTTTGGGCGTTTTACTATTGCTATGAAAAATTACGGTTTTAAACAAAGTAATTCCGACCATACTTTATTTTTAAAAAAAAGAGGAAACCTTATCACGTGTCTCATTATTTATGTTGACGACATGATTATCACAGGAAATGATCAAGAGGAAATTACAAACTTAAAAGCTAACCTTTTTAAAGAATTTGAAATGAAAGATCTCGGAGGTCTTAAATACTTTCTGGGAATCGAAGTTTTACGTTCAAAAAGGGGAATTTTTATATGTCAAAAGAAATATATACTTGATCTTCTTGCAGAAACAGGAATGGTCGACTGCAAACCCGCGGATACTCCTATGATTCCAAACCTCAGGTTATATATAGAGGATGATGCCAAAGCAGCAGATCGAATTCAATACCAAAGGATCGTGGGAAAACTTATCTACCTAGCTCACACTCGTCCAGATATATCACATGCTGTTGGAGTTGTTAGTCAATTCATGCATCAACCACAACAACACCATATGGATGCAGTATGGAGGATTATCAAATATCTAAAAGGCACTGCAGAAGATGGAGTCCTGTTCGAGAAAAACAATCATCTAGAAGCACAAATATTCACCGATACGGGTTACGGAGGAGAAAAGGGAGATAGAAAATCAACATCCGGATACTTTGCCTTTGTTGGAGGGAATTTGGTTACTTGGAGAAGCAAGAAACAAAAGGTTGTTGCCCTGTCTAGTGCTGAAGCTGAATTTCGGGGAATTTCACGAGGTGTAACCGAGGCTTTATGGATCAAGAAACTTTTGACGGAAATTGGTTTTCCTCCTAATACCTCGATCAAGATCATGTGTGACAACGAAGCGGCAATTGCAATTTCAGAAAATCCAGTTCAACACGATCGAACCAAACATATAGAAATTGACAGACACTTCATTAAAGAAAAATTAGAAGCCGAAATCATATCTTTACCTCACGTCCGATCAGAAGACCAACTAGCAGATATCTTAACCAAGTCCGTCAACGGAAGACTTTTCAAAGGAATACTCTCCAAGTTGAACATCGGAAACCCCACTATTCAACTTGCAGGGGAGTGTTAGAAATAAAAAGACAGCAAGATTAACTTTTACAAAAAGGGAAACATACCTTTATTTTTTCCATGATATTGTCATATAGCCGTTAGGCTATTCTCTGTATAAGTTTAGCTTTCATCTTCCAAATGTAAAACTCAATTAAGTGAAAATATTCAATACTCAAGCAAAATACAATTACAATTCTTATTTTAACATTGTAAACCTTAAATTGCAACATTGAGAACGATTAAAAGTGATGCAAAATATAACTGCACAGTATGAAATATTTGACCTAGGTACAAATGAAATGACGCACATCTGTTTACCTTTTTTCAGCTATGCGAAAAATCAACATGTCATCAACATATATGCAAATGATCACTCCTTTACCAAAGTTATCATACTTCTTGTATTCTGCTTGATTGATTCTAAAACCCCTTATGTGGTTGTTTTTCATGTATGTTTGTATCGAATAGTAATGAAAAATTATCAAATTTATTTCACTTACAAAAAAGGAAATGAATTACTAACCATCAAATTTATTTCAGTACCAATTGTTCAAAACGTAAGCTTCATAGCTTCCAATTCTCTAACTGCAAATAATTGTATTCCTTTAAATGACCGTCTATTATCTATATCTATACCAAAATTAAATAACAATTAAATCAACCATCCACGCATAGCCTGGGTGGCCACCAGGACTTCCAATGAAGCAAGAGGTCACGGGTTCGATTCCCTTCAAGGCAAATACCTTGGGGCGAGCTCCATTTAGTGACTGATCGACTAGAGGATGCTTTGCCTGGTAGCGGTGGAGGTCTGGCTTGCCGTTTACCCGGGGTTTACCAACTAGAGGGGAGCCATTATGGCTCGTCGCTAGGGGGTTCCTCGTAAAAAAAAAAAAAAAACAATTAAATCACCCGCGAATTTATTTATAAGACACGGAGAGAAAATTTCAAAAAACAAAAACTCACTATGGAATTGTTTCAGCTGAATTAACCTTCACTGGATTCCTGTAACCAAAAAAGGCAACTTAAAATAAAAGATCCATATGCCCAATTGATATAATTTAATCTCAGATTCAAGAACAAGAAGTGTTAAAAAGAATTACACGGTTGGAAGACTGAAAGAAACGGAGGCAGCGATGAATTGGTTCTAGAGTAAACAGGGTAGGGTATTGGAGTAAACAGCTCGTCATGCGCACGTGCTACTTATATGGAAGACTTAACGTTATATGTATCCATGTTGAGTGCAATGTTTAAAGCTTTCAAGAATAAAGGATATCCAAAATATGAAGCAGATGTCACCCAGTAAAGCATCCTTAGATATCACTGCAACAGCAGCTAGAGAAATCCAAACCATATTAGTGTATAATAAGCAATAGGCACTAAAATAGGGTGATACACAAATAGGGTGATACACTATTAGTGTATAACATGTTCTTCATTCTGCAATTACATTTACATCCAATAGGGTGATACACAAAACTAGTCAACAGCCTGAGGATAAAATACATTAACGTGGGCCATCCCGTACGAACAACGCACTACAAGGCAATGCTTAATAGGATGCCAAGGCCACTCTAAGCATTTTCTACTAAGATTGGATAATAAGACCTTAAAGCGAGTCTGGTAAAAAATTAAGATGCAATTTTAATTGTTATCAGAATGGGATAAACTTTTATACGGAGTAATTAGATACAAATTAGTAATTGACTGCTCACACATATGCTCTCCCCTAAACTTCAGAGTAAATGAACTTCCGAATACAAAAAATAAAAAAGTGCGAGGAGATTCCCCGTGCCCAAACAAATCATCTCTAAATAGAAGCAATACAACCCATATGAAAATATTAGATAACCGTTAAGTTGCAGCTTCAAGAATGATTAAAATTGATGCGAAATAAATCTGCACAAGATGAAAACTTGGACTTATGTACGAAATGGCATGACACCTACCTGTTTACATTTTTTTCATTCTTTACAGTCTAAAAACTGCAATACATACATGTTATAATAACTTAATTGAAAAAGATAAACCAATAACTAAAACAATTTTAAAAGTAAGCATAGTAAACTTACATGGGCAACATAGTGGTTAATGTGGCTTAATATCTTCAAAATCTGAAGTCTATTTAATATTAAAGAAATTTGTTAAAGAAAGTATAAACCACGTAATGTGATTCCATTAAAAAAAATTAAAAATTAAAAGAAAACCCTAATATCAAAGAACTCCACAAAATTAAAATAAATAGAACTGATTATTTATGTTTTATACAATAGTAGAAGAAACGACCCTTTCACGAGGAATTTAACAAAATCAGAACAAAAACCCTAGTTTTTATATAAATAATGAAATTAACAACATCAAAAGAAAAAAACTTTAGTTTAAGAAATTGAATAGGAATCAAAATAAAATTTTGATTTCGAAAGATCAAACAAAAAATCACATGAAACCCTAAAGTTAAAGAACTCGACAAAATCAAATTAAATATGACTAAATTCAAAAAATTGAACAGCATCAAACAATATAAGAAAACCAAAAGAAAAGTCTATTTGAAAAATCAGAAGAAAAACCCTAATTTAAAAATTAAAAAAAAAAAAAAAACACTTACATACAGTCGATTAGGAAGCAATCGATAAGAAGAATGATTGCAAGAACAGAGACGAGAATAATTAAAAACGAGATCGATCATGTTTATTTATATTTATATATGTTTTCATTGCGTTACTTATTATACGCAGTGCAACGGTCTATTTTCTATTTCAAAGGCGGTGATTTTCATATTTTTCTAATCCTACGAGTAATTTATAGGCAATTTTCCATTAATTAACACAAGCATACACTAACATTTGCATTTAACTAGAAAAAAATTCTACCGCGCGTTGCGGCGGTTGTATTCAACGCGCGGTCGAATTTGGATATACGTTGTTTGATACCTGATATATATAGTAGGTTGGGTGTTTGTTCCCGAAATATTTAGTATTTTTTAACGATATCCGTTTCGCGTATATTTAGTCGCGTTGTGTTCGTAAAATTATTTCGAGTTGAACGGTAGTCTCAAAAAAATTTAACTCGCACCGAGCGAGAATATAGGGCCTGTTATTTAATATTTTTTTAACGATGTTCATTTCGAGTATAGTTAGTCCTGTTGTGTCCCTCTTATTTTTTCAAGTTGAATGGTGGTCTCGGTAAAATTTAACTCGGACCGATCGAGAAGATAAGGCCCGTTGAAAATTCGGGTGAAATTAATTTCTTTTATTTTAATAAAATTATATATTTACGCTTTCTACCCACTGGAAAAGTGGGAACCTGAGAGGCCGTTGTGTAAATTAAGCCGTGTGAACGCAAGCTCAAAACGACAATCAAATAGAACTGAAACCACGAATTCGTCCGCATGTTTTAGTATGTAGATAAATAAATAAATAAATAAATAAATAACTTCAACGGCATATTTAATCAAAATCCCATTTTTAGTTTTTTAATCTATATATCTATAAATCTATCTTCCTCTCCACTATATATATATACATATATATATATATATATATATATATATATATATATATATATATATATATATATATATATATATATATATATATATATAGAGAGGGTGAAAGCTAATAATCACTTTTTTTCCATAACTTACTTGGAAAATGGAAACTCATGCCTTTCCTTAATCAGTTACTTGCCTCCTGCTGCTACTATTGATTCAATTCCAAAGATGGAGGAAGTGTTACCCAGCGTCGAAGTGAAGTTCCTTGTCTCAGCGTCCTTCTTCCTATTAGAAGGGCCCCATTACTTTGGCAAATAAGGCCTACCTCAGACATTCAATCAACCGGTTTAGATAAAAAGTAGGGCAAGTCATCAGGTATCGAACTAGGGCATCGTCTCTTTGTCGTAGCCAATCCTGTTGGCGCTTTGAACTGAAGGATGAACGAATGCCCTCATCTTCGGCTGACTCTCGTTTAGAGGAAATTTGACCGAGTCCTGGTAAGGTAGAGAGGGATAGGATCTCTAGTCCGGTAAGCTTGTAGTGGATGAATTGCAATGGCTCTAGCTGATTGAGATAGGTTGCCTTATTCTGTATGTAGAGTCCCGGTTGCGGGCGAAATGACGTGAGAGAAAGAACCTCTTGGTGGACTGGGCAGTCAAAAAGACATATTTATGGATATGTACTAAGCCAGCTCTTTATACTAAGGCATATCAAAAAATGGGGTTCGATATAGGTTCTCGAATTCCATCTCTAGTTGGGGCTTTCGGCTCGAAGGTTATAAAATGCCCGACGAAGGGGGGACGGGTAAAGCTACAGGCCCAAAAACTTCGACCCTTCTTTCTAAATGGGGGTGCCCAGGGCACCTCATCTTGTCATTTCGTCCTTGCTCATTCCCGTTAGGCTGAAGTCTTTGGCCCACCAAGATCAAATGAGGGGCCACTAGTTGCATTTCTCATAGACTAAGGTTGGACCACTGCCGAAGAGAAAGGCTGACCCTATCAAAAACCCTTAGCACAATATATATATATATATATATATATATATATATATATATATATATATATATATATATATATATATATATATATATATATATATATATATATACGAAATATATAATAATGATGTCATAATTTAATATTAATTTAATTAAAAAAATAATACGAAATTTTTTATAAAAAAGAAATACTAATCTCAACAAAATTGTAAAATCTTCTACAAAACACCCAAATTTTAAAACATATTGGACAACTTTTATATAATAATTATATTTTAATTTTCTAAAAAAAATTAAAAGACATTTATTATTACTAATTATTATTATTATTAAAAATATAAATACTCAACTTTAAGCGAACTTTATTATTATTATTTACTTTTAATATAATAATTATAAATATAAATATAATTATTATATTATTAATATTCAAATATGAATTCTTTTTACGAAATTAATTACGTTACATATGTATGCGAAAATACCATGTCTCTATATATTTGTAAAGACAATGACAAGTTTCTTAGTTAAACTGGTTATTAAAATAAATGACTTTAACATTTACATTCACTTAATACCTAAAACATGTCATTGAATTATTTCGTTTAAACAAACCCGTGATTTCACGGGTCATTTCACTAGTATTATTTAAAACTTTGATAACGACAACAACTCAAAAAGTTACCGTTAATACGCTTTAAGATCTTATACGTAGGAGTTATATGCATTAATTTCAAAGTGTCAGTTATCAAAAAGTACATAACTAAGCGCCTTAACGATAGCTCAATTGACTGTCGTTAGTAAAATCATATTTATTATTATTTATTTATTTATTTATTAATATTATTATTATTATTATTATTATTATTATTATTATTATTATTATTATTATTATTATTATTATTATTATTATTATTATTATTATTTAAGGTATTATTCTTTATATCATTTGACTCAAGTTTATTTTTAGATCCTATCCATTTAACAACTTTGAGGTTAGCGATAGGAAAAAAAAAAACCAACGCAAAGCTCGAAACACAATCAAAGGAAAAAAGAGTTACGTGATATCATTTAAGCTACAAAGAAACTGTTTATTTCATATAATATATATACCTATATATACCTATTCATAAATTGACCCGTGGCATGTGCCATTAGTCTCACCACTCCGCCACTAAGATCTCTTTAAACGTGAAGTTTAGTGGCGTGGGGTTAAGTGTTACACTTTTTGAAGAAAAATTGACTTTCTGATTATGACATGACAATATTGTCACACCCTCTAAATGGAACCGGGGGTCATATGTGACTAACCAATATCATAACACAAGTGTAAAGCGAGAACGACTCTAAATGAGACGTTTTAATTAAAAACCAATGTATTTAAAGCAGCGGAAAATATTAAGTCATTACAAATGCATCCTTAAAAATGTATATGTAAACTTAAGTGTTTTAATGCAATAATATGAATGTAAAAATGCAGACTCTAAAAGCAGCAAAGTCCAAATAGCAAACAAATCTCTAGCAATCTTCACCTGAGACAAAACATGCTTAAAGTGTCAACCAAAAATGGTTGAGTGAACAACATATGTTTATAATTGTTTTAGACCACAAGATTTAGTTATCAAAAGTAATGCTGAAGTTATGATATCGAAACTAAACAAAGTTACCCCAGGACACCTTGAACTGTTAGTGTCGTTTTAATCATTATTATGTAACCAAAGACCAACGGTCAACTGGTTAGAGACGTCATTCTCAATAGGCCTACTCACAATAACTAAGTTTGCGTTTATACGCAGCAATTAACGATATCATGGCAGAGATTTAGCATGAAACAAAGCATGTCAGCACAGTTAAACAGTTTTCGTGTACTTGTGTCTAAGCGTAAAATAGTTGAAAGAAAGCATGTGTCTCACCCCAAAAGTTTAAAATAAGTAAATAGAGAAAGTTAAAAAGTGGGGCTATGAAGTTCGCCTTAGTAGCAAGTAAGTAATTCCACGCAAGTAGTATGAACGGAGTATGTAATCGGAGATCTCAACCTAGAGATATAATCTTTAATTAGTTAATGTCTTACAGACATAAAGTTAGTTTATTAATATAGCAAACTATATTAATAGTGACGGTTTTCGAGATAAATTTCTATTTCTCAAAAGTTTCTATTTTTGGAAACCTACTATTTATGGAAAGCTTCCAATTATAGTAAGTTTATAGTTTAAGAAGTTCGGGTTATAATGTCATACCCCGTCCTAATCCATCTGGACGAAGTCACCAACATCTGGTCCCATTGCGATGATCGACTCCAAGTAATGTCTTTAAAATGAGCAAATGCACAGCGAAAGATTTCTTTCATACCTGAGAATAAACATGCTTTCAAGTGTCAACCAAAAGGTTGGTAAGTTCATAGGTTTATCATAAAACAATAAAATTCATCATTTTGATAGACCACAAGATTTAAATGCTGCATGGTACAAATGGGCCCGAATCCTACACCCACCTGTAATGTACATGCGATATCTTTTAAATACAGTACACCTTTCTCGTGTACGCAATCCATTTTTCATAAATCTTAGTAACCGTACACATATCTCGTACACAAAAACTAATACACATTACCTGTGTATAAAAATCATTATCTCGATACATAACATTCACATCAATTGGTGGCAATTATCATGTCCACATAATTCAATGGTGGTAATTATCATGTCCACATAATTCAATGGTGGCAATTATCATGTCCACATAATTCAATGGTGGCAATTATCATGTCCACATAATTCAAAGGTGGCAATTATCATGTCCACATAATTCAACGGTAGCAATTATCATGTCCACATAATTCAACAATAATCCGCAGAACTTCTGTCTGCATAATAATTCATTTGAGGAATGTTTTGCTTGTGTCTATCTCGTCAAACATTTATAAAAGCATTTCATGTATTCGCAGTTCAAAATACATTTCAAAAGCATTTAATTAAGCAGTTGTAAAAACAGCGCATGTATTCTCAGTCCCCAAAAATGTAAAGAGTAAAAGGGAATCAAATGAACTCACAATACGATATTTTGTAGTAAAAATATGCATACGACGATACTGAACAATGCAGGGTTGGCACCGGATTCACGAACCTATATCAATTATTTATCAAGTAATATTAACACATATAATAATAGTAAACAAATATTATGATCATATTTAATATTTATATATATCCAATTCTTGTTAAAGTATTTTAATTAGAATATATATATATATATATATATATATATATATATATATATATATATATATATATATATATATATATATATATATATATATCATTTATTATAATTTTTATATATATTTTAAATATTATATAATGTATCTAAATTAATATATATATATATATATATATATATATATATATATATATATATGATTAGGTTAAAATATATTCATACCATATGTAAATTAGTTATATGTAAAATTATAGATAGTAGTATTTTATAAATAAAAAATTAGTAGTATTAATATAGTATATGTAATAAGTATACCTTTATATACAAAATATTTATTTGTTATAATAATAATGATAATAAAAATGATAAAACTTATAATGATAAAAATGATAATACTAATGATAGTTTTAATAATAAAGGAAATCTTATTAAAAATGATATTTTTAACACTTTTTAATAATAAGAATGATAATAATAATAGTAATAATGATAATAACTATAATATATAAAATAATAATATCTATGTTAATGATAATAATAACAATAATAATAAAGATAATAATAATAATAATGATGATGATGACAAGTATCTACCTCAAAATAGGCTAAAAACATAAACTGCCCGCGACGGGACTCGATCCCGCGACCTCTCCTTTCCCACAACACCCCTAACCATCCAGTCCATCTTATTTTTCTGATAATGTACCGAACCTAAAAATATATAATTCGTTTATATATTCCAATTAAGCTTGGCCCAACAATAACAACACAAAAGCCCAATATAACGATTTTTAATAAACCCCAAAAATAGAATCGGCCTGTTGGGTTTTTCACCTAGTTCTCGATAACAGCTGCTAGGGTGTTTTGGATTGGTGCAGCTCGAACCGTCGACAGAACAAAAGAGAATCATCATCAATCGTCCCTAAATCTATACATATATTACTGTAACAGAATCATCATCTCGCCATTATCTTCTCATTCATGATCATCTCATAATCACCTCGCTATCATCACAATTCGTGTATCATCATCATCATCATCTACTCGTTACTTCATCATCATAATACACGACATCATTCTACGTATCATCATCATCGATTATCATTATCATTTAACATCGTGGCTTTTATCATTACTACTAACATCACAGTGACATCACCTTATCATCATCTGGTCCCATCTTTTTCGCAGAAACAGTAGCAACCAAGGCAGATAAATGGTGAGTTTGGGGTGGTTTCTGGATGGAAAAAGAGAAAAACAAGAGGCAACTACAATAGCAAAATTAATTACGATGTTGTGGTGATTAGAAACAGAAGGACGTAAAGATGGTGGTGTTTGTCATCGGCCAAAACAGAAACGAATAGTGCAGTGATGTTAAAGAAGAGGGGTACGAAAACAGTTATATTTTTATTGCGAAATACTATTAAATACAATACAATTTTACACAAGTTATTTATTTATTTATAGAGTGGATATACCTAAACCTTGCTACAATACTTATAGGCAGTGTACCTAATCGTACAGTAGTGTAGTTTTTAGTAAGTCTGGTTCGTTCCGCAGGGAGCTAGCCAAGTTTAACGCTATATTTTTTTAAACTATATATATATATATATATATATATATATATATATATATATATATATATATATAAGTAGTATTATTATTATAAAAGGGGGGTTTGCCGTTTAATGACCGGTTTATCGATTTTATATTCTAAGCGTAAAGATAAATGATGATAATATAAATGACAGAATTTAAATTGCAATAAAGTAAATTGCAGTAATTAAAATGACAGTAAATAAAGGTACGATGAAATATGAAATAAAAGAATTATGCTTATTTAAACTTCTGTAATCATGATGTTCGACGTGTTGATTTTAATTTATTACCATGGGTTAATTGTCCTTTGTCCTGGATTATTCGATATGTCCATCTGGTTTTTTTCCATAACAGTCCATCAATCATAAATATAAAGTGCGAGTTTCCTCGTCAAATTATCCTTATATCCGAAGTCAAATATTCCAACTAATTGGGGACTTAAGCTGTAACAAGGTCTTAATACTTTGTTTAATAATTAAACCAGGATATCGACTGCGTGTAACCCAAGGTTTTAATACTTTGTTAACAATTACGCCAAGTGTCCTTGTACATAATTCACCCCTGTTTTAATGAGTCCATTGACTATTAATCCATTCCCGTGTCCGGTTAAATGAACGATTATTAGTATTTATAAATATCCCGCCCATCGTGTCCGATCGAGTGTATATGGTTATTTATAGATACGTCAAATTGTAAATCTCTATATTAAATTAACGAACTATCATTTAGTTAAACAAATATAAAGCCCATTAACAGTCCATAGTCCAATTTCTACAAGTGTCGGTCTTTTGTCCAAACCCCAATTATGGTACAAAGCCCAATTACCCCGTCTTTAATATTTAGCCCAACATCATGTTTACTTCGATTTAAATAAGCATAATAATAACTTAGCTACGAGACATTAATTTAAAAAGGTTGAACATAACTTACAATGAGTATTAATAGTGTAGCGTTACACGGACAGAATTTCGACTAACAAACTTACAACATTCGCTAACATAACCTTATTATTATTAAATTTTAATATTAAAATTATAATATAAATATAAATATATATTTTGAGAGTAAGAGATAGAAAAAGATGTAATTAAAACGTCGAGCAAGCTGCCTTTTTATAATACTTGGTCTGCTACAGTAACTCATGCGAGTGCATGAGTTTTGTGCCTTCTGGCCATGCAATCGCATGGCCAGCTGTTCCAGTTCATATTGAGTTTTAAACGTGGGCTGCGCGTATTTATTTAATATATAATATAATATATATAATTTTATATAATTAATTATATATTATATTATATTAATTATATATTATATTATTCATGTCCCGGTTCCGGATTTTCGAACGTCCTTGCGTACAATTTAATATCTTGTACTTTGCGTTTCGCGGCTCGTACTCTTGTAACTTTTAGACGTTTCTCATCAATAATTTGAACCATTTTGATTGTACTTTGTACTTTTTAGCTTTTTGGTCGTTTGCGTCTTCAAGTCGTCGAATCTGTCTTTTGTCTTCACCTTTTATTATTTAAACGTATATCACTTGTAAATAGAACAATTGCAACCAAAAGCTTGTCTTTCTTGAGGGATAATGCTATGAAATATATGTTCATTTTTAGCATTATCAAATATTCCCACACTTGAGTGTTGTTTGTCCTCAAGCAATATAGAACTTGAATATAACTTTACTAGAATCATTTCTTTATTCTTCACACTTTGTACATCTGTGATTTTAATACGGCGGTATGAACAATGATAGTAACGTTGTGGTTTACAGTCCCACATGACTATAAAAATTTAGATCCTTTAGGAAATTGGATCTTTATGAAAACATTTGATCTTTTGAAAATTTCAATCTAGCTTTTACTCTAGATTAGTTTTCCGGAATAACTCTTCACCGGTGTTTGCAATTTGTTTTTGTGGGTTTTGTGGATTTCAGATTTGAAAATTTTAGCTCAAAACTTGCGGTTTTGTGTCACCCACTTGCTAACCTTGTATTAGGAAAGCACACGTCCAGTATACTTGCTCCGTATATTATCTTTCGGTAAACTACCTTCCGGATGTAAAGGAAAGCGTTGAACAAGCAACTGTTAAGGCAATGTCTAATGACATGCAGATGTTCATGGTCTAAAACGTGTCGGATGCAATTACTATCCTTTGTAGGAGCAATAGTAAAGATCACCCTATAATTTTTCGGTCTGCACAAGGTCCTGTCTTCGACCATGCTATGCAACCATCGTTCTTACGGTTGACACCCGATTTAGTTCAGGTGACCTAATGAATTCCAGGTGAATTCCTAGGATTTTACGTTCAATGGTAATGAACGCATTGAAAATAGGTTTTCAGAAAATAAATCGGTTTTAATTTTGATCAAAATATTTTCTCATTCAAGCTCGAGTTTAGATATCATTGAATTCCATGAGTTTGTAATTCTCAATCTTTAAGGTCAATCTCAAGGATTGAGTAATATCAGTCTTAAAAGCTGATTTTTAATCTTTAAGGAGATTATCCTTTCTGAGGGTCTCATTCATTAGTCTTATCAAGCTAATTTTCACGGCGCCCTCCCCATTTTACGAGACATATCCTCTCATGGTTAGGATAAGTCTGACCTTTGGCGACCCTGTTTGATGCTGAGGTCCGTGGATTTCCTGCTGATTTTAGAGATGACTTTTCTAGATTTTTCGTCAACCTACAGCTGGTCTGGACGACAACTTCTTGACCTAAATCAAGAAGTGCGTGTCTTTTTCGGAAGACTTTACTTCCTTTTAATGATGGAATTGATTCATCGTGTAGATCCATCTATTTTTTCAAAGGTATTACAATAAATCGGGTAAAACTGATTAGTTTAGTTCAAAGCAAAAGTACCTGCAATAATCTGTACGAAATATGTGATATGTGTTTTATCAAAACTTGGTAAATTCTTCCCACACTTAGCTTTTATTTATATTTTTCTTTGCCTTTTTATTCTCCTCTATTCCATTTTAAATGAATTCTAGTGTTTTGGGTTGTTTCTCCATTTATGTTCTCTCCGAGGTAACAATAATTTCGGCATTAACACCTAGTTTTATCGTTCATAAATATGTATAAACATGATTTTTAATTCATTTAGTTGAAAATTTTCCAAATTTTCACAAAATTTGGCAATTAAACTAAGTGTAAAACCGAGAGAATTTATAACCCTTCCCCACACTTGAGATCATGCAATGCCCTCATTTGCATGAAATCAGAATATAATTATAAATTCATGAGGGTGATTAGTGTAGAAAAGTGATTAAAAATACCGAGTTTGCAAACATACTATTTTATATCACATTTGATATTTTGCGTCTTGTCGTCAAAATTAGTAGTTTTTGCTGAACTTAATGTCAGTCTTTGAAAGTGCGTTGTTTTACCCTGTTTTACATAAGATAAACTACAAACATATATATACAAATATTATTATTAAGTTTTTTTTTTAAAAAAAAACCTTTATTTATTAAAACAATTTAAATGAATAATTTTTTTTTAAAATTTTGTTTCCTTTTACTTTAGGTAGTTTCGGTACGTTTACCTAGTCCGTCCCTCGACAAAATTTAAAATTTGTTGTTTTTAAAGCGATTATTTTAAAAGTAAAGATTTTTGGGTTTTTTAATTTTTTTGGTATACTTTAGATCAATAATATTAAAAATAATGATAACAAAATTTTTCGCCCCGCCCTTGGGTAAAGCAATTTCGGTTTCATCACCTAGTCTTCAACTTACGATGAATTTTAGAAATCATTTTTTAAACTTAATGAAATAAAGTAATTTTTTTTTAAATTCACACAAAACTTAAATTTAAAAATACATATTAATTTCATACAAAACCTACAAAATAAAAATTCAGAATGGGGAGAGAAAACTAGTTCTTTAGTGTCTGCTAGTGGAAAAGACCAATCGGATTCCATGCTCGGAACTACACGAGAACAGAACAACTAACTGTAGACAGTATTTTCTTTTTAGAACATTTGAATCTCCCCACACTTTGGTAGCTGTGGTGTTGAAATTGTGATTAACTTCATTGTCAATTTCTTTTGGACCATAATCAACTTGCATATCGGTGACTTTTGCTTTAAGCCATTGGTCGTATTCTTGTGTAATATCCACAAATTCAACTAGTTTTGCCTTTTCTTTAGGCGATAGATTGGATACTAACCGGTTACATAACTTAAAGTTCCCCTTGGTTCCAGCATCGCGAATCCGTTTAATAAGTTTCTTCATTGAACTGTTAATAACAGAGTTATTTAATTTCGTATCAACAACGGGGTTCTTTGTTATCAAGTTATCATTAGGTGTTATTTCGTCTTCCCCACACTTAGGCGTTTTATTCTTGTTATGCACAACCATTGGGGTTGGTAAAACAACATGGTTCTTACCAATTGGTTCAACGGTTTTGGTTGGTGGAAATTTAGACTTTCGACTCACAAAGGTGATCGATTTTTCATCATCACTAAGTGTCATTCTACCCTCTCTTACATTAAATAACGCCCCGTTGGACGCTAAGAATGGCCGACCTAAAATTAGAGGAATGTTTGGGTCCTCTTCTATGTCAATGACAATAAATTCGACTAAAAAGGTTAAATTACCCACTTGAACGGGTAGGTTGTCAGCAATTCCAACTGGGTGCCTAATAGTTTGATCAAAGAGTCGAACACTCATCTCTGTTGGACTTAACTCACCTACTCCTAATCTCTTATATAATGAAAGGGGCATAACACTCACACTTGCACCTAAATCTGCTAGTGCATCATACATGACACAATCACTAAGTAGACAAGGAACAATAAATTCACCCGGATCACCCAACCTGGGTGGAGGTTTTGGTGGAACTGTCTTCACCGGGTTTATCTTTACGGTTTTTGTTTCTTGTACTTTCTTATTCTTCTTCTTCTTTCCAGAGGTATCACAAATTTTATTACCTATTACTTGCTCATACTCAACTCCTTTTCTTGGAAACGGGATGGGTGGTTTGTATGGTGCCACCACTGGCTTTACATACTCGGGTGGTGGTGGTGTTGTAACTTCTTCATTGTTACTCACATCTAAAACCTTCCCATATTCTAGTACTGGTTTTTCAGAATTTGTTGACACCATATTAACATTCTCATTTCGAGAATTTACTTCAGTATTACTCGGTAGCTTTCCTTGTTCCCTCTCACTCATCATGCTAGCAAGAGTGCCTACGTGTTTTTCTAGATTCAAAATGGAAGCTTGTTGAGTTCTTAATGACTGATCAAACCTCTCATTCGTTTGGGTTTGAGATGTAATAAATTGTGTTTGAGATTCCATTAGCTTTGCTATCATTTCTTCCAGATTTGGCTTTTTGTCTTTGATTTGTTGTGGTGGTTTATACAAGCTAGGTCTTTGTTGATTGAAAGTGTTGTTTTGAGTTGGTTGGTTATTCGGACCTTGTTGGCTGTACGAGTTATTGTTAGGTCCATTTGGATTGTAAAGAATGTTTTGATTTCGATTGAAGTTTGGCCTTGGCGGTTGATAATTATTTTGATAATTATTTCCCGGCCTTTGGTTCATGTAGGAAACATTCTCTCGTTGTTCCATCGTTTGCTCAATGTGACAATCTTTCGTTAAGTGTGGTCCACCACATTGCTCACAACTGACTCGTAATGCGTGAATATCTTTATTCATCTTTTCCATTCGTCTCTCGAAAGCATCTATTTTTGCAGAAACGGAATCAAAGTCATGGCTAGAATCGGCTCTAGCCGCTTTAGATGAACGAAAAATATCTTTTTCCTGGTGCCACTCATGTGAGTGGGAGGCTGTGTTATCAATAATTTTGTGAGCTTCGGTTGCGGTTTTCTTCATAATAGAACCACCAGCTGCTATGTCAATATCTTTTCGTGTAGTAACGTCGCATCCTTGGTAGAATATTTGTACTATTTGATAAGTATCTAAACCGTGTTGAGGACATCCTCTCAACAACTTTTCAAATCTTGTCCACGCCTCATATAGAGTTTCATTTGGCTTTTGCGTGAACGTAACAATTTCTCCTTGAAGTCTCACGGCTTTAGATGCCGGAAAGAATTGTTTAAGAAATTTTTCAACTAAAACATCCCATGTATCAATCGCCCCTTCAGGTAACGATTCTAACCAATCTTTGGCTTCTCCCTTTGAAGTCCAGGGAAATAACATAAGATAGATCTGTTCATCCTCTACTTCTCTGATTTTAAATAGAGTATAAATCCTAGTAAAGGTACGAAGATGTTCGTTTGGATCTTCCTTCGGCGCACCACTAAATTGGCATTGATTAGTTACCATGTGTAGGATTTGTCCTTTAATTTCATAATCTGGCGCATTAATGTCTGGGTTAATAATGGCGTGACCTTGGCCAGTGCGTTTAGCTCTCATTCGGTCTTCCATACTTAGAGGTTCCAGATTTTCCATGATTGAATTTGTTGAATCTGAATCACTAGAGGATTCTGATTTAATGGTTTCTTCCTCGACAATCTCTGGATGAGTAATTTGTGGTTCCGGAGGAATGATTAGTGGTTCAGGATCTCTGAATTGTCCTTGAATATTCTCCGAATTCTCAATTGTGAGGTCGGGTTCAAAAATTGGATTATCGGAAATTTGAATTGGAGTACTTGTTCGACTAGATGATGATTCTAAAGAAAAATCAACAGCGACAATATTGGCTAGATGTCTTGATCGAGTTACAGTAGGTGAACGTATGAAAGGTGGTGAACGTTTTGCTCGGTGCATTCACTGAATATCCTATTAGTTATAAAAGATAAAAATTATATAAACTATCAAATTAATAGACTTTTCTGATTTTACCCACATTTCGAATAGCCAATAGATGCAGCAGGTAGCCAGGACCCTTTAAATCGGAAGCCCACAACTCGCCACTAACAAATCCAACTATTACTACGAACCAGAAAATTTGGATGTCTATCAATTTAACCACTTAAAATAATTTTTCGTCGAAATTTTGAAAAAAAAATGTCCTAAAAACTAGAGCGTCGAGAAATAAGAAAGAAAAAGAGTGCGTCGAAAAATAAAAGGTCGAAAAATAATAATAAGAAAGTAAGCGTCGAAACTTAGTATTCTAAAAATTAAATATTAAAAGTTGCGTCTAAAGGTATTAAAGCTTAAAGGAATTCTATATCCAAAACGGCAATTACTTAAAAAGGCACTAAAATTTTAAAACGGCGTCGCAAAATTCTAAAGCACCTAAATCTTAGTCTAAAGAAAAAGCACCTAAGGAATTTTACAGCAAGGCCTAAAAATCTAGAAATATAAAATAACTACGGCAAAAACTATATCTTAAAACTAGTTACGAACGATAAATATACAATTTTACGAATTAAACGATTAAAATATACAATTTATAAAAAGATATAAAAAGTGATAAAATTACAATTTTATAAAAATATTATTTTTATATTATTATTTTATAAAAGTATTAATTAATACATTAATAAAACTAATTAGAACTTAAAAAATACAATTTAATTAAACATTATAAAAAGATATAAAAAGTGATAAAAATAATAATATTAATTAAACACAAACCCTATCCGTACCAGCTCAGGTTCAGGCCTGTTAGACACGACCATGCGGTCCCATGGCTTTATAAATGAACCTTCATGCGATCGCATGAGGGTCAGGTTCAGTTCACATGCAGGTTCAAATTTTTGCAGGCTCAGATTTTTTATTTTTTTACTCTTTTACATTTTACCTTTTTTTTATTTTTTTCTGTTTTTAACTTATAAAATATTTATATAAAATAAATAAAAACTTATACTTTAAAAACTAAAAAAATAGAAATACTTTATAATTTTATATATTTTTAACAAACTCTTAAAAATATATATATTTTGTTTTTCTTTTTATATTTTTGTATTTTTAACAAAATATTTTTACAAAATGAGAAATATTATATTTTTACAAAAATATCTTAAAAACTAATATTTTTTTATATATAGCATTTCGCTTCGGCGTCCCCAGCAGCGGCGCCGAAAATACTTGATGTTAAAGCAGAGGGGTTCGAAACAGTTATATTTTTATTGCGAAATACTATTAAATACGATACAATTTTACACAAGTTATTTATTTATTTATAGAGTTGATATACCTAAACCTTGCTACAACACTTATAGGAAGTGTACATAATCGTACAGTAGTATAGTTTTTAGTAAGTCCGGTTCGTTCCGCAGGGAGCTAGCCAAGTTTAACGCTATATTTTTTTAAACTATATTTGTAAAAATATATATATATATATATATATATATATATATATATATATATATATATATATATATATATATATATATATATATATATATATATAAGTAGTAGTATTATTATAAAAGGGGGGTTTACCGTTTAATGACCGGTTTGTCGATTTTATATTTTAAGCATAAAGATAAATGATGATAATATAAATGACAGAATTTAAATTGCGATAAAGTAAATTGCAGTAATTAAAATGACAGTAAAAGTAAATAAAGGTACGATGAAATATGAAATAAAAGAATTATGCTTATTTAAACTTCTGTAATCATGATGTTCGACGTGTTGATTTTAATTTATTACCATGGGTTAATTATCCTTTGTCCTGGATTATTCGATATGTCCATCTGGTTTTTGTCCATAACAGTCCATCAGTCATAAATATAAAGTGTGAGTGTCCTCGTCAAATTATCCTTATATCCGAAGTCAAATATTCCAACTAATTGGGGACTTAAACTGTAACAAGGTCTTAATACTTTGTTTAATAATTACACTAGGATATCGACTGCGTGTAACCCAAGGTTTTAATACTTTGTTAACAATTATGCCAAGTGTCCTTGTACATAATTCACCCCTATTTTAATGAGTCCATTGACTATTAATCCATTCCCGTGTCAGGTTAAATGAACGATTATTAGTATTTATAAATATCCCGCCCATCGTGTCCGATCGAGTGTATATGGTTATTTATAGATACGTCAAATTGTAAATCTCTATATTAAATTAACGAACTATCATTTAGTTAAACAAATATAAAGCCCATTAATAGTCCATAGTCCAATTTCTACAAGTGTCGGTCTTTTGTCCAAACCCCAATTATGGTACAAAGCCTAATTACCTCGAATAGTGCAGCTGCACTAAATAGAAGTAAATAGAAGAGGCGAGTGGTTGTTGCTATTAGTGTTCCATCGTTATAGTATTTAAATGTGCTGTGAATATCAACGTAGCCCAAGTAGAATTATATAAATAAGTCCACCAAACTCAATTAATAAATCCTAGTTCAATAATGGCTCGACTAGTAATTGGACAAGAGTCTAGGAAGCCCAACAACTATAATTTAAACCCGTTAACACTGGTTACTCTATAGGTATGAATCGAATATTATATCCACTGTAGTAGTTGATTAAAGAAACACAAGTGGCTCTTGTTGCTATTCGAGTAGGGGACCAAGGTTTTGAGTGGTTGTTTGAATGGGGTTCAGACAAAGAATAGAACCCATAACAGTTGCAGTCAAAAAAGAAAACAATAATTAAATAGTAGCGAGTAACAACCTTAAGTGTGTTCGATGGTGGTTGAAACGGAAATCAGAAATAGAAAATCTTTAATAGCAGTTAACGTGGTTCATTGGTTGTGAAGTTGAGTTGCTGAGTCGAGTGGGTCTTGACAAGCAAGAAGGTGATAATTTAAGTGGGTTTCTTGGAGTGTTCATTGGTGGTGAAAAGTGAAGAAAATGATGAAGTGGTTGAGGTGACGGTTTGTAGAAGAAGGAGAATTGGTCGATGGTGGTGTTGATTAGTGGTGCATTGGTGGGTGATCAAACATGATGATCAAGGTGGCTTGATGGTGGTCAAAACAAAATAGTGTATGTATCTACAAGAGAAAAAGAAACGAAATACTATTTTTGTTTGATGGAGCCGATGAAAATTTATGGTGGTTTTGTGGTTTGATTATGGGTTTACAACTAAATAGGAGACATGAAACATAAGGTGGTTTTGGTCTTCATTGAACACAAAAAGAACAAGTGGGTTTTCTAACAAGAAGTGCATAACATGAAGTTGATGGTTGTCCATGAGTGGTTTGTAGTTGCTGTGACAACCCGGAAATTTCCAACCAAATTTAAACTTTAATCTTTATATGTTTCCGACACGATAAGCAATATTTGTTAAGTTAAATTGCAAGAATTTTAAACTATGTTCATACATTCATTCAACCTCGACCAAGTTCCAACGATTCACGAACCATTAAACGAATATGATTATATATGTATATGTGTATATATATTATAACTTGAAACGTAAACAAAATATTAGATTAAATACTTTATATGATTGTATCTGTTTCAAAATGTTTATCAATGAAATTAGAAGATAAGATCAAATGATTGAATTATCAGATATATTGAATTATGATTACAAGTCTCTGTTGAAAGGCCCACGTTAATTTGAGAAAATTTTCCATTTTAACAATATTCGGAAAATGGTAAAGTGATTTATAAATAAGAACAAATTGTCAATCATTGAGAACTAGACAAAGGATAGTGGAAGATTGAATCTCATAAAGACTCGATTGATCTATTTAGTTTCAAACGTACAAAAACGTTTTCAGTTTAAAAAGAACTTTATTATTAAAACGTATATAACTTTTATAAATATCTAGAACCACTTTTGACAACTCATTACTTAACTAGTATGATAAAGATAACGATATTTATATTTTATTTTATTAAATATATATAACGATTTAAATTAATATTATATATATTTATACGCGTATTATACGTACATAGTTTTATACTTTTACTATACTTAAACTTTACCTTTACTTTATTTTTACTTTACTTTAACTTTAATAATTCACTTTAATAATTCATACTTTAATAATTCACTTTAATAATTCATACTTTAATAATTCACTTTAATAATTCATACTTTAATAATTCACTTTAATAATTCATACTTTAATAATTCACTTTAATAATTCATACTTTAATAATTCACTTTAATAATTCATAAATCTATTATAAATAGAATTCAATAGGTTTCATTATTTCATAGAAACTTGAAAATATTTTTCTCTAAACTCTCTCAATCGATTTACATATATATATTTACTCCGTATTATTTCAAGATATTATTAGTATACATAAAATATTACGACGGAGTGCTGTTCGAGTGATTTCGAAATTGTTTTTCGAGTAGGATAGGATTAAGGAAATTATGGGTTATAGCTATGGAGGTGATTGAGTATGGTTCATGGGTATGCTCGTGAGGTCAATATAGTGTTTATCATTTCCGTTGCGTCTACGTACCTTTCCTGCAATATTGAATCTCAATATTGATACGTGAGTACTCATAATTTAACTTTTACATATTAATAGTGTATCCCTGACTAGTGCTCGAGTATTTAGGATTATGCATGCTTGTACTTTTGATATTGCCCTTAAACATGTTAGGTTGAATATTGAATTAGTTACACTTGCGGTTGAGATAAGGTATAAGATATGCATGTCCTTGGAAAGCTAGCGAAAAATTAAGAACTTTTTCTTTAGATATCGAATGGTTTCGATGAATGGATTAGAAGTTATAATCAATTGAATTTTCGATATTTTTATTAAAAATGATTATTATTATCGTCATTTTTATCGTCGTTCTAGTTTTATCTTATTATTATCATTATTATTATCTTTATCAATAAAAGGGATTTATCATTAAAAATTGTTATTTTTTTTATTATTACTATCGTTATTATCGTTAAAGTTATAATTAGTATTATTATTATTATCCAATTATTATTATTATTATTATTATTATTATTATTATTATTATTATTATTATTATTATTATTATTATTATTATTATTATTATTATTATTATTAGTATTATTATTATTATTATTATTATTATTATTATCATTATTAATATATATATCATTATTTAAAAATGGTTATTGTTATTGTTATTATCATTATTACTATATTATCATTAAGATAATTATTAGTATTATCGTTAATAATGTTATAGTAACTATCATTATTAATATTAGTGTAATGAAAACAAATATTTGTAACACCTAATTATTTTGATTACTATTATTATCATTATTATGAACACGATATAAAAGACGATTAAAAGCTATTAAACGAAACGATTAGGAAATAATGAGTAAGAGTATCATGATGAAATTAAAATATTATAAGATATTGATTTAGATAAAATTATCGTTCTTATTATTTTTATCATTACTATTATTATTAAAAGTATCGTTAGTATTAAAACTATCATTTTAACAAAAATTATCATTTTAATAGAAATGTCATTGTTACTATAAAATATCATTATTATTATTATTATTTTAAATAAAATTATTATTTTAAAGATAATATTAAAAATTATCATAAATATTAAAGTTATCATAATTAGAATTATCGTTTTATCATAATGTCATCTTAGTAATTATAAATATTGATATTTTTATAATAATAATTATTATTACAAAATAATACAACTTTTACTTACTATCATTATAGATATTATTTTATCAAATAAATATGTGATACAAACATATTTTATTATGTGTAATAGCTTACTTTAATAATACCTATCATATTATCTTTATGATATTAAATGAACCTTATAAATTTTATTACTTAATATATATAAAAGTATATTTTATTACATAAATTTAATATAAAATTTTATTTATTAATAAATAAATTATATTATTACTCTAATAAATCTTTTAAAAATATTTAAAAATATAAAATGACGATATTTAAACTATATATATTAATCATGTATAGATTTTTGGAAATTATTTTGAGTCAAATTTACTTTTGTTGACTTTTGCATATTAGTCTCGAGCATTAGGATTGTGATACACTATGACTTGACCTAATTTGTTAGACAAATATTGACCAACACATAATTATATATAATTAATTTAGGTTCGTGAATCCGAGGCTAACTTTGCACTTGTTCAATGACGTTATATGTATTTTTACTACGAAATACAGTATGGTGAGTTTCATTAATCCCTTTTTAAATGCTTTTGCAATATATATTTTTGGGACTGAGAATACATGCGCTGCTTTTATAAATGTTTGACGAAATAGACACAAGTAATTGAAACTACATTCTATGGTTGAATTATCGAAATCGAATATGCCCCTTTTTATTAAAGTCTGGTAATCTAAGAATTAGGGAACAGACACCCTAATTGACGCGAATCCTAAAGATAGATCAATTGGGCCTAACAAACCCCATCCAAAGTACCGGATGCTTTAGTACTTCAAAATTTATATCTTGTTCGAAGGAGGATCCCGGAATGATAGGGGATATTCTTATATGTATCTAGTTAATGTCAGTTACCAGGTGTTCACCATATGAATGATTATTTTTGTCTCTATGCATGGTACGTATATTTATGAGAACTGGAAATGAAATTCTTGTGATCTATTAAAATGATGGAAATAAATGATTATGATAAACTAATGAACTCACCAACCTTTTGGTTGACACTTTAAAGCATGTTTATTCTCAGGTGTTAAAGAAATCTTCCGCTGTGCATTTGCTCATTTTAAAGATATTACTTGGAGTCTTTCATAGCATATTTCGAAGAACGTTGCATTCGAGTCATTGAGTTCATCAAAGATTATTATTAAATCAATTTATAGTTGGATAGTGGATATTATGAAATGGTATGCATGACTGTCAATTTTCAATGTAAAGAAAGTTTGTCTTTTAAAAACGAATGCAATGTTTGAAAAATGTATCATATAGAGGTCAAATACCTCGCAATGTAATCAACTATTGTGAATCGTTTATAATGTATATGAACGGGTTCTTTCAGTTGGTATCAGAGCGATGGTCTTAGCGAACCATGTCTGCATTAGTGTGTCTAACTGATAAGTCGTTAGGATGCATTAGTGAGTCTGGACTTCGACCGTGTCTGCATGTCAAAAGTTTTGCTTATCATTTTTAGTCGGAAATCATCTGCTTATCATTCTTAGAAAATTACCTGCTTATCATTACTAGTCTAGACACGTCTTGCTACATTAATTGCATGAGTAGTGTATAGACAAAATTCATATCTTAGCGTATCTGCTAAATCATATCTTATCGTATCTGTTACTTTAAACATTACCTGACATATCCCGCAAATTCCGCCGTAATCTACGAAATCTTTTGTTCTATATCTATGAATATTCTATGTAATTAGAATACCATCCGATAACCGAAAATCATTTCATATCGAAAAATCCTTATTCAATCGTACGAAATGAAATTCATCATTAATTCAAGTTCCTCGAATTCCGAAATGGAATCTCACTCCAGCTCTGAAAGCAGTGTGACCGGAATGGATCAACCAATCAGCCATCATCTATTCTGGATGAATTGGGGATGGGTTCGTAGCCTCCTCAATCATTGGAGACAAGAAGAAGGTGATCCCTTCCATCCACCCCATTGCCCTCTTAACGAAGAACCTGAAGCACTTACCGGCGAACCAATCCAAAACACCATTTTCTCTCTCATTTCCAGAGTATCTCGTCATGATTATATACTACATTAAATTCTAGATTATATTTATCCGCTCGTCCGAACCGACAATCACCCCAGTATAATAGAAGAAGTCAACGAGCTTCGCGCTCGGGTAGTGGCTCTGGAGAATATGGTGCAAAGATTACAAAAACCAGCAGCAGCACCAGCAGCATAACCAGTACCACCATCATCAACGCCAACAGTACCATTATCATCTCCAACCACAACCGTGTCGTAAACCTCAACTTCACAATCTGTCCCACGAGCATCAACGTCATACGCACCATAGATACCAAGGAGTACCAACAACAATAACTGACGAAGTATTAATTCATAACTTCATTGGAGAAACATTCCGTGGCGATTATGTAATCTCTAAAGTCTTAGAGATTATCTAATCTAGCCCTAACCATAAATCAGTTAAACAAACCAAAATGATAGAAGGAAGAGTAGAAACACTGACAAAAATGGTGTGTGATTAACAAGCTAAACTTGCTTTACCAATAGTATCAACAGTACCGTCAGCGTTACCAGCATCGTCAGTACAGTCAACATCCGAATCAACAACACCGATAACATCACAAACTCCGTCAGTTCAAGAATCACTGTGGACATCATTACGAATCAATAACATGTATATTGTATCAACGAGTTATGAAGAATTAACTCATTCCCTCTGAAGAAATTATATGTATATTATATATATATATATATATTTTGAAATAAATCTTTCCGTGCTAAGCTATTGTGTGTGAATCTTAACTACTCGGTTAATTCATATTACAAATATGCAATAATGTACGTCCTTCGGCCGCAACTTAACCAGCGTTAACTACAATCTCTGTCGCAATTCAACAAATTCCAATTCATAATAAATCAAGTATATATTTGATTTTACACTTTCATCATCGATGTACCCGAAACTTTTCAGATAACATCATTCGTACTTTGCGAAATTCACAAGAATTCCACGAACCAAACATCATACATCAACAAATAACGAAGTATTGATTCATAATTTCAATGTCATTAAAGAAATACTGCGTAAAAGTTATGTACTTTTTAAAGCCTTTAGGGATTATTCAATTCTAGTTTCAACCGTAAATCAAATGAGTTTAATTTAACATTAACTCATTAAATCTATGTTACATCTGAAGAAAATATACATATATATATTTTCATAAAGACTGTAATAAAATTCTTTTGTACAAAATATTAATTGTGAATTTTTTTTAACGAGTAGGTAATACCCGAGAGATATATAAATTCACAATTAATATGTTACATTCTTCGAATCTGATTCAGCAAATCATCCATTATACTCCCTACTTTCACAACAATATACATTCTTTTATAGAAATCAAAACAACCATACTCATTCAAAATTTAATTACATATTCTGATTTTGAAATCTCAAAATTCAACTTGAGATATGACCAAAATCATCACTCTTAGATCTTTACATCTTTCACAAGCTATATTTTGACCACAAAACTGTGTTAGAACATCAAATGTATGTTAACGATTACAATCTGTGTTCAAATCCTTCGAAAATTACTGAAGACACTTCGAATGATGAGCAATTGAGATGATGATCTAACCACATGTTACCCACAGTTATGTACCCGAAAAACTCTTGAAACCAAAGTAAAAGTTTAAACAACGTATCCGCGTAAGATTCTTTGGCATTTATTAGCAAAAATAACTTTGCGACTCCTATTCAAAGTAGCCAGTTTTGTCACAGCTCCAGCAAGTCAACTTCGACTTTTCAGTCAGACTAACCTTATTATAACCTTGAGATATACACCATCGTTACCAGGGAACCTTTTACATTTCACCACATTATTTGCAGATGTACCAACAACTTCATTACCCTTTGACTTTAGCCTCTCCAAAAAGTCATTATAATTATTCATTGAAACCCCATCATTTACTCATTCGCATCTTGTAATGAGAATTGCCATACGAATCATTGGGAATTAGCAATCCGTATTTTGAAATCTAGCAGGATGTCTACGCTGACAGTTATATGTGTATATATAACGTCTATCTTCTGGACTTAATTTGAATATGAAGTTTCTGAAAAACACTCCGAACTACGAATTGGTTCTCCGAAAATGAAAAAAAAAATGCTGATGAAGCAGCAAAAACTATAAACAACTTTAAACAGTAAAAGCTGGATGATAATGATGAAGTGTGCTGGCAAAGCGCAGAAAAAGAGAAGTTTTGGAACTGGAAAACGGATTGAGCAAAGTAGGAAGGAGGCTGTGGACAAATTACAAAGACTGAACCTGACTTCAAAGGATCCAAATGATTCAGTACCTGCTGAAGTCATTAACGAATACCTTGCTCTTGACTCTAAACCCCTGCGGACAATATTCTTCATCATCCTCTGATATTAGAAATTCTAAAATATCATCATATCTTTCATTATAAATATACTCCATATTTCTGAAGATATTTTCTTAATTTTTCTTATTTGAAATCATTTACCTCTTCGCGCTATCTGTATTACATCATAAAAGAAACTATTTTAGTTTCTAAATTCTGAAACATTCAAGTTTAAAATAGGAATATTTTGAAGTAATGTTGGGAACTGAAGCATGAATTAGTATAATATAATGACACTTGATCAATGTGATTATATTACAGTAAGTCATGCTGAGTTTCTAAATGGAACGTGATGATTCACAGATCATAACATCATCATGTGCCATGTTATACGACTCTTGTATTCTATTTAACCTCTAAAATATCAAGAAAATATTTCTTGATGATTCGGCCTTTTCCAAGGTATTCTAGTAATTTGACAAGTCAAGATCGTGCCATCACAATTTCCATCCTAGAACATTAACAATGTTCATTCCAAAATTCATATCTGTGAATTCTGGACCATTACAAGCGGTGCTTAATCGCAAGAAGAAGAAACGAAAGGACAAAACTCCAAAATAGAAATTGGGGTATAAATTGCAGCAAATAAAAGAGAGCATTAACTGTGAATGATAATGATTATAGAAGACAGAAGCAGAGACTTTGAAATATAAGGGAACATATAAATCCCAACGACAAACCAGAAATTATAAACCATATATATCGATGCATATAGCAATATAAAGACACGGGAGAACTAGAAACACTATAAACCTAAGAGTATAGTAGAAGTAAATAGATTCTTCCGGCGGTAGATGAAAAAAAAGAATGACCGATATGAAAGTTAGAAGTATATCGAGAATCAGAACTGGATGGAGCGTATTGATGAATACTTTAAAATATGAGTTGAGGGGGAAAGAATAGAAGGTGATGAAACATGACTAGGAACTTAGAAATCAACAGATTTAACTCACACAATGGCGGAATAAGTGAATCAAACCCTCTAGTGAATAGGTTAAGTTTTTTTTGATTAATTTAGTCAAACCACAACTAAATCAAGTGTGATTAGATCAACACCTAGAGCTATTATTCACCACCTGGGTGATTTGGACTGAGAGAGAATCAGAGGAGCTCACTAGATCTGAGTGTGTGTAACAAATGAGAGGCTTAACCTAAAATGAAGAACATAAGACTTTATATACCCCTGCTGTTGACTCACCCATACGATTCATTCATCACACGTACGAGTTGGCTTCATCAGCCGTACGGGTGATCACTCACTCGTGTCTTCTCATTTAGGTTGTAATTGTGACTTAGCTCAGCATCAACCGTGCGTATGAGCCTGTCTGCCGTACTAGTGAGGCTTCACTTGTACGTCTGACTAAGTCTAACATAGTCAAACATCTAAATCTCGTTCCTGCAGTTCTTGTAACCACATACAAACATGGATAGGATAATAACGAGCAATCATGGTGGCCTGTAAACTGTTGTACCTGCAATGGACGTGGGTAGATGTCTAGGGACTTGCATAAATGCATCAACAGAAGGTGTGAGTTGTAAGGAAACAAAGGAGGTGAATTTATAAGAAAATCTCCGACAGAACAATTAAAATGGACGATCGCATTTAAAGCGGATCCTAATTTCCTTGATTACCGGAGAGTCAAATCTTATTAAGAAGATTTTCTTCAAATCCCTTGAAATCTGGGAATCAATCATATCTACGTTAAATGATAAGATGAATCTACACTTACTCATTTCACTCTTCTATGTTAGCTTCATTCGTACTCTTCATATAAATGGATTGTTTATCCAAATTATTCGCTGATGATAAAACTCTAATTTTCAGCCCGTATGCATCATGAAAACATACTTATTATCATTCACGACCTTTCCACTCAAATTTCGGGACGAAATTTCTTTAACGGGTAGGTACTGTGACAACCCAGAAATTTCCAACCAAATTTAAACTTTAATATTTATATGTTTCCGACACGATAAGCAATATTTGTTAAGTTAAATTGCAAGAATTTTAAACTATGTTCATAAATTCATTCAACCTCGACCAAGTTCCAACGATTCACGAACCATTAAACGAATATGATTATATATGTATATGTGTATATATATTATAACTTGAAACGTAAACAAAATATTAGATTAAATACTTTATATGATTGTATCTGTTTCAAAATGTTTATCAATGGAATTAGAAGATAAGATCAAATGATTGAATTATCAGATATATTGAATTATGATTACAAGTCTCTGTTGAAAGGCCCACGTTGATTTGAGAAATCTTTCCATTTTAACAATATTCGGAAAATGGTAAAGTGATTTATAAATAAGAACAAATTGTCAATCATTGAGAACTAGACAAAGGATAGTGGAAGATTGAATCTCATAAAGACTCGATTGATCTATTTAGTTTCAAACGTACAAAAACGTTTTCAGTTTAAAAAGAACTTTATTATTAAAACGTATATAACTTTTATAAATATGTAGAACCACTTTTGACAACTCATTACTTAACTAGTATGATAAAGATAACGATATTTATATTTTATTTTATTAAATATATATAACGATTTAAATTAATATTATATATATTTATACGCGTATTATACGTACATAGTTTTATACTTTTACTATACTTAAACTTTACCTTTACTTTATTTTTACTTTACTTTAACTTTAATAAGTCACTTTAATAATTCATACTTTAATAATTCACTTTAATAATTCATACTTTAATAATTCACTTTAATAATTCATACTTTAATAATTCACTTTAATAATTCATAAATCTATTATAAATAGAATTCAATAGGTTTCATTATTTCATAGAAACTTGAAAATATTTTTCTCTAAACTCTCTCAATCGATTTACATATATATATTTACTCCGTATTATTTCAAGATATTATTAGTATACATAAAATATTACGTCGGAGTGCTGTTCGAGTGATTTCGAAATTATTTTTCGAGTAGGATATGATTAAGAAAATTATGGGTTATAGCTATGGAGGTGATTGAGTATGGTTCATGGGTATGCTCGTGAGGTCAATATAGGTTTTATCATTTCCGTTGCGTCTACGTACCTTTCCTGCAATATTGAATCTCAATATTGATACGTGAGTACTCATAATTTAACTTTTACATATTAATAGTGTATCCCTGACTAGTGCTCGAGTATTTAGGATTATGCATGCTTGTACTTTTGATATTGCCCTTAGACAGGTTAGGTTGAATATTGAATTAGTTACACTTGCGGTTGAGATAAGGTATAAGATATGCATGTCCTTGGAAAGCTAGCGAAAAATTAAGAACTTTTTCTTTAGATATCGAATGGTTTCGATGAATGGATTAGAAGTTATAATCAATTGAATTTTCGATATTTTTATTAAAAATGATTATTATTATCGTCGTTTTTATCGTCGTTCTAGTTTTATCTTATTATTATCATTATTATTATCTTTATCAATAAAAGGGAGTTATCATTAAAAATTGTTATTTTTTTTATTATTACTATCCTTATTATCGTTAAAGTTATAATTAGTATTATTATTATTATCCAATTATTATTATTATTATTATTATTATTATTATTATTATTATTATTATTATTATTATTATTATTATTAGTATTATTATTATTATTATCATTATTAATATATATATCATTATTTAAAAATGGTTATTGTTATTGTTATTATTATTATTACTATATTATCATTAAGATAATTATTAGTATTATCGTTAATAATGTTATAGTAACTATCATTATTAATATTAGTGTAATGAAAACAAATATTTGTAACACCTAATTATTTTGATTACTATTATTATCATTATTAAGAACACGATATAAAAGACGATTAAAAGCTATTAAACGAAACGATTAGGAAATAATGAGTAAGAGTATCATGATGAAATTAAAATATTATAAGATATTGATTTAGATAAAATTATCGTTCTTATTATTTTTATCATTACTATTATTATTAAAAGTATCGTTGGTATTAAAACTATCATTTTAACAAAAATTATCATTTTAATAGAAATGTCATTGTTACTATAAAATATTATTATTATTATTATTATTATTTTAAATAAAATTATTATTTTAAAGATAATATTAAAAATTATCGTAAATATTAAAGTTATCATAATTAGAATTATCGTTTTATCATAATGTCATCTTAGTAATTATAAATATTGATATTGATATTTTTATAATAATAATTATTATTACAAAATAATACAACTTTTACTTACTATCATTATAGATATTATTTTATCAAATAAATATGTGATACAAACATATTTTACTACGTGTAATAGCTTACTTTAATAATACCTATTATATTATCTTTATGATATTAAATGAACCCTATAAATTTTATTACTTAATATATATAAAAGTATATTTTATTACATAAATTTAATATAAAATTTTATTTATTAATAAATAAATTATATTATTACTCTAATAAATCTTTTAAAAATATTTAAAAATATAAAATGACGATATTTAAACTATATATATTAATCATGTATAGATTTTTGGAAATTATTTTGAGTCAAATTTACTTTTGTTGACTTTTGCATATTAGTCTCGAGCATTAGGATTGTGATACACTATGACTTGACCTAATTTGTTAGACAAATATTGACCAACACATAATTATATATAATTAATTTAGGTTCGTGAATCCGAGGCCAACCTTGCACTTGTTCAATGACGTTATATGTATTTTTACTACGAAATACAGTATGGTGAGTTTCATTAATCCCTTTTTAAATGCTTTTGCAATATATATTTTTGGGACTGAGAATACATGCGCTGCTTTTATAAATGTTTTACGAAATAGACACAAGTAATTGAAACTACATTCTATGGTTGAATTATCGAAATCGAATATGCCCCTTTTTATTAAAGTCTGGTAATCTAAGAATTAGGGAACATACACCCTAATTGACGCGAATCCTAAAGATAGATCTATTGGGCCTAACAAACCCCATCCAAAGTACCGGATGCTTTAGTACTTCAAAATTTATATCATCTCCGAAGGAGGATCCCGAAATGATAGGGGATATTCTTATATGTATCTAGTTAATGTCGGTTACCAGGTGTTCACCATATGAATGATTATTTTTGTCTCTATGCATGGGACGTATATTTATGAGAACTGGAAATGAAATTCTTGTGGTCTATTAAAATGATGGAAATAAATGATTATGATAAACTAATGAACTCACCAACCTTTTGGTTGACACTTTAAAGCATGTTTATTCTCAGGTGTTAAAGAAATCTTTCGCTGTGCATTTACTCATTTTAAAGATATTACTTGGAGTCTTTCATAGCATATTTCGAAGAACGTTGCATTCGAGTCATTGAGTTCATCAAAGATTATTATTAAATCAATTTATAGTTGGATAGTGGATATTATGAAATGGTATGCATGACTGTCAATTTTCAATGTAAAGAAAGTTTGTCTTTTAAAAACGAATGCAATGTTTGTAAAATGTATCATATAGAGGTCAAATACCTCGCAATGTAATCAACTATTGTGAATCATTTATAATGTATATGAACGGGTTCTTTTAGTTGGTATCAGAGCGGTGGTCTTAGCGAACCATGTCTGCATTAGTGTGTCTAACTGATAAGTCGTTAGGATGCATTAGTGAGTCTGGACTTCGACCGTGTCTGCATGTCAAAAGTTTTGCTTATCATTTTTAGTCGGAAATCATCTGCTTATCATTCTTAGAAAATTACCTGCTTATCATTACTAGTCTAGACACGTCTTGCTACATTAATTGCATGAGTAGTGTATAGACAAAATTCATATCTTAGCGTATCTGCTAAATCATATCTTATCGTATCTGTTACTTTAAACTTTACCTGACATATCCCGCAAATTCCGCCGTAATCTACGAAATCTTTTGTTCTATATCTATGAATATTCTATGTAATTAGAATACCATCCGATAACCGAAAATCATTTCATATCAAAAAATCCTTATTCATTCGTACGAAATGAAATTCATCATTAATTCAAGTTCCTCGGATTCCGAAATGGAATCCCACTTCAGCTCTGAAAGCAGTGTGACCGGAATGGATCAACCAATCAGCCATCATCTATTCTGGATGAATTGGGGATGGGTTTGTAGCCTCCTCAATCATTGGAGACAAGAAGAAGGTGATCCCTTCCATCCACCCCATTGCCCTCTTAACGAAGAACCTGAAGCACTTACCGGCGAACCAATCCGAAACACCATTTTCTCTCTCATTTCCAGAGTATCTCGTCATGATTATATACTACATCAAATTCTAGATTATATTTATCCGCTCGTCCGAACCGACAATCACCCCGGTATAATAGAAGAAGTCAACGAGCTTCGCGCTCGGGTAGTGGCTTTGGAGAATATGGTGCAAAGATTACAAACACCAGCAGCAGCACCAGCAGCATAACCAGTACCACCATCATCAACGCCAATAGTACCATTATCATCTCCAACCACAACCGTGTCGTAAACCTCAACTTCACAATCTGTCCCACGAGCATCAACGTCATACGCACCATAGATACCAAGGAGTACCAACAACAATAACTGACGAAGTATTAATTCATAACTTCATTGGAGAAACATTCCGTGGCGATTATGTAATCTCTAAAGTCTTAGAGATTATCTAATCTAGCCCTAACCATAAATCAGTTAAACAAACCAAAATGATAGAAGGAAGAGTAGAAACACTGACAAAAATGGTGTGTGATTAACAAGCTAAACTTGCTTTACCAACAGTATCAACAGTACAGTCAGCGTTACCAGCATCGTCAGTACAGTCAACATCCGAATCAACAACACCGATAACATCACAAACTCCGTCAGTTCAAGAATCACTGTGGACATCATTACGAATCAATAACGTGTATATTGTATCAACGAGTTATGAAGAATTAACTCATTCCCTCTGAATAAATTATATGTATATTATATATATATATATATATATATATATATATATATATATATATATAGAAATAAATCTTTCCGTGCTAAGCTATTGTGTGCGAATCTTAACTACTCGGTTAATCATATTACAAATATGCAATAATGTACGTCCTTCGGCCGCAACTTAACCAGCGTTAACTACAATCTCTGTCGCAATTCAACAAATTCCAATTCATAATAAATCAAGTATATATTTGATTTTACACTTTCATCATCGATGTACCCGAAACTTTTCAGATAACATCATTCGTACTTTGCGAAATTCACAAGAATTCCACGAACCGAACATCATACATCAACAAATAACAAAGTATTGATTCATAATTTCAATGTCATTAAAGAAATACTGCGTAAAAGTTATGTACTTTTTAAAGCCTTTAGGGATTATTCAATTCTAGTTTCAACCTTAAATCAAATGAGTTTAATTTAACATTAACTCATTAAATCTATGTTACATCTGAAGAAAATATACATATATATATTTTCATAAAGACTGTAATAAAATTCTTTTGTACAAAATATTAATTGTGAATTTTTTTTTAACGAGTAGGTAATACCCGAGAGATATATAAATTCACAATTAATATGTTACATTCTTCGAATCTGATTCAACAAATCATCCATTATACTCCCTACTTTCACAACAATATACATTCTTTTATAGAAATCAAAACAACCATACTCATTCAAAATTTAATTACATATTCTGATTTTGAAATCTCAAAATTCAACTTGAGATATGACCAAAATCATCACTCTTAGATCCTTACATCTTTCACAAGCTATATTTTGACTTCAAAACTGTGTTAGAACATCAAATGTATGTTAACGATTACAATCTGTGTTCAAACCCTTCGAAAATTTTTGAAGACACTTCGAATGATGAGCAATTGAGATGATGATCTAACCACATGTTACCCACAGTTATGTACCCGAAAAACTCTTGAAACCAAAGTAAAAGTTTAAACAACGTATCCGCGTAAGATTCTTTGGCATTTATTAGCAAAAATAACTTTGCGACTCCTATTCAAAGTAGCCAGTTTTGTCACAGCTCCAGCAAGTCAACTTCGACTTTTCAGTCAGACTAACCTTATTATAACCTTGAGATATACACCATCGTTAACAGGGAACCTTTTACATTTCACCACATTATTAGCAGATGTACCAACAACTTCATTACTCTTTGACTTTAGCCTCTCCAAAAAGTCATTATAATTATTCATTGAAACCCCATCATTTACTCATTCGCATCTTGTTATGAGAATTGCCATACGAATCATTGGGAATTAGCAATCCGTATTTTGAAATCTCGCAGGATGTCTATGCCGACAGTTATATGTGTATATATAACGTCTATCTTCTGGACTTAATTTGAATATGAAGTTTCTGAAAAACACTCCGAACTACGAATTGGTTCTCCGAAAATGAAAAAAAAATGCTGATGAAGCAGCAAAAACTATAAACGACTTTAAACAGTAAAAGCTGGATGATAATGATGAAGTGTGCTGGCAAAGCGCAGAAAAAGAGAAGTTTTGGAACTGGAAAACGGAATGAGCAAAGTAGGAAGGAGGCTGTGGACAAATTACAAAGACTGAACCTGACTTCAAAGGATCCAAATGATTCAGTACCTGCTGAAGTCATTAACGAATACCTTGCTCTTGACTCTAAACCCCTGCGGACAATATTCTTCATCATCCTCTGATATTAGAAATTCTAAAATATCATCATATCTTTCATTATAAATATACTCCATATTTCTGAAGATATTTTCTTAATTTTTCTTATTTGAAATCATTTACCTCTTCGCGCTATCTGTATTACATCATAAAAGAAACTATTTTAGTTTCTAAATTCTGAATAATTCAAGTTTAAAATAGGAATATTTTGAAGTAATGTTGGGAACTGAAGCATGAATTAGTATAATATAATGACACTTGATCAATGTGATTATATTACAGTAAGTCATGCTGAGTTTCTAAATGGAACGTGATGATTCACAGATCATAACATCATCATGTGCCATGTTATACGACTCTTGTATTCTATTTAACCTCTAAAATATCAAGAAAATATTTCTTGATGATTCGGCCTTTTCCAAGGTATTCTAGTAATTTGACAAGTCAAGATCGTGCCATCACAATTTCCTTCCTAGAACATTAACAATGTTCATTCCAAAATTCATATCTGTGAATTCTGGACCATTACAAGCGGTGCTTAATCGCAAGAAGAAGAAACGAAAGGACAAAACTCCAAAATAGAAATTGGGGTATAAATTGCAGCAAATAAAAGAGAGCATTAACTGTGAATGATAATGATTATAGAAGACAGAAGCAGAGACTTTGAAATATAAGGGAACATATAAATCCCAACGACAAACCAGAAATTATAAACCATATATATCGATGCATATAGCAATATAAAGACACGGGAGAACTAGAAACACTATAAACCCAAGAGTATAGTAGAAGTAAATAGATTCTTCCGGCGGTAGATGAAAAAGAAGAATGACCGATATGAAAGTTAGAAGTATATCGAGAATCAGAACTGGATGGAGCATATTGATGAATACTTTAAAATATGAGTTGAGGGGGAAAGAATAGAAGGTGATGAAACATGACTAGGAACTTAGAAATCAACAGATTTAACTCACACAATGGCGAAATAAGTGAATCAAACCCTCTAGTGAATAGGTTAAGTTTTTTTTTGATTAATTTAGTCAAACCACAACTAAATCAAGTGTGATTAGATCAACACCTAGAGCTATTATTCACCACTTGGGTGATTTGGACTGAGAGAGAATCGGAGGAGCTCACTAGATCTGAGTGTGTGTAACAAATGAGAGGCTTAACCTAAAATGAAGAACATAAGACTTTATATACCCCTGCTATTGACTCACCCATACGATTCATTCATCACACGTACGAGTTAGCTTCATCAGCCGTACGGGTGATCACTCACTCGTGTCTTCTCATTTAGGTTGTAATTGTGACTTAGCTCAGCATCAACCGTGCGTATGAGCCTGTCTGCCGTACTAGTGAGGCTTCACTCGTACGTCTGACTAAGTCTAACATAGTCAAACATCTAAATCTCGTTCCTGCAGTTCCTGTAACCACATACAAACACGGATAGGATAATAACGAGCAATCATGGTGGCCTGTAAACTGTTGTACCTGCAATGGACGTGGGTAGATGTCTAGGGACTTGCATAAATGCATCAACAGAAGGTGTGAGTTGTAAGGAAACGAAGGAGGTGAATTTATAAGAAAATCTCCGACAGAACAATTAAAATAGACGATCGCATTTAAAGCGGATCCTAATTTCCTTGATTACCGGAGAGTCAAATCTTATTAAGAAGATTTTCTTTAAATCCCTTGAAATCTGGGAATCAATCATATCTACGTCAAATGATAAGATGAATCTACACTTACTCATTTCACTCTTCTATGTTAGCTTCATTCGTACTCTTCATATAAATGGATTGTTTATCCAAATTATTCGCTGATGATAAAACTCTAATTTTCAGCCCGTATGCATCATGAAAACATACTTATTATCATTCACGACCTTTCCACTCAAATTTCGGGACGAAATTTCTTTAACGGGTAGGTACTGTGACAACCCAGAAATTTCCAACCAAATTTAAACTTTAATCTTTATATGTTTCTGACACGATAAGCAATATTTGTTAAGTTAAATTGCAAGAATTTTAAACTATGTTCATAAATTCATTCAACCTCGACCAAGTTCCAACGATTCACGAACCATTAAACGAATATGATTATATATGTATATGTGTATATATATTATAACTTGAAATGTAAACAAAATATTAGATTAAATACTTTATATGATTGTATCTGTTTCAAAATGTTTATCAATGGAATTAGAAGATAAGATCAAATGATTGAATTATCAGATATATTGAATTATGATTACAAGTCTCTGTTGAAAGGCCCACGTTGATTTGAGAAATCTTTCCATTTTAACAATATTCGGAAAATGGTAAAGTGATTTATAAATAAGAACAAATTGTCAATCATTGAGAACTAGACAAAGGATAGTGGAAGATTGAATCTCATAAAGACTCGATTGATCTATTTAGTTTCAAACGTACAAAAACGTTTTCAGTTTAAAAAGAACTTTATTATTAAAACGTATATAACTTTTATAAATATCTAGAACCACTTTTGACAACTCATTACTTAACTAGTATGATAAAGATAACGATATTTATATTTTATTTTATTAAATATATATAGCGATTTAAATTAATATTATATATATTTATACGCGTATTATACGTACATAGTTTTATACTTTTACTATACTTAAACTTTACCTTTACTTTATTTTTACTTTACTTTAACTTTAATAATTCACTTTAATAATTCATACTTTAATAATTCACTTTAATAATTCATACTTTAATAATTCACTTTAATAATTCATACTTTAATAATTCACTTTAATAATTCATAAATCTATTATAAATATAATTCAATAGGTTTCATTATTTCATAGAAACTTGAAAATATTTTTCTCTAAACTCTCTCAATCGATTTACATATATATATTTACTCCGTATTATTTCAAGATATTATTAGTATACATAAAATATTACGACGGAGTGCTGTTCGAGTGATTTCGAAATTGTTTTTCGAGTAGGATAGGATTAAGGAAATTATGGGTTATAGCTATGGAGGTGATTGAGTATGGTTCATGGGTATGCTCGTGTGGTCAATATAGTGTTTATCATTTCCGTTGCGTCTACGTACCTTTCCTGCAATATTGAATCTCAATATTGATACGTGAGTACTCATAATTTAACTTTTACATATTAATAGTGTATCCCTGACTAGTGCTCGAGTATTTAGGATTATGCATGCTTGTACTTTTGATATTGCCCTTAGACAGGTTAGGTTGAATATTGAATTAGTTACACTTGCGGTTGAGATAAGGTATAAGATATGCATGTCCTTGGAAAGCTAGCGAAAAATTAAGAACTTTTTCTTTAGATATCGAATGGTTTCGATGAACGGATTAGAAGTTATAATCAATTGAATTTTCGATATTTTTATTAAAAATGATTATTATTATCGTCGTTTTTATCGTCGTTCTAGTATTATCTTATTATTATCATTATTATTATCTTTATCAATAAAAAGGATTTATCATTAAAAATTGTTATTTTTTTTATTATTACTATCGTTATTATCGTTAAAGTTATAATTAGTATTATTATTATTATCCAATTATTATTATTATTATTATTATTATTATTATTATTATTATTATTATTATTATTATTATTATTATTATTATTATTATTATTATTATTATTATTATTATTATTAGTATTATTATTATTATTATTATCATTATTAATATATATATATCATTATTTAAAAATGGTTATTGTTATTATTATTATTATTATTACTATATTATCATTAAGATAATTATTAGTATTATCGTTCTTATTATTTTTATCATTACTATTATTATTAAAAGTATCGTTCGTATTAAAACTATCATTTTAACAAAAATTATCATTTTAATAGAAATGTCATTGTTACTATAAAATATCATCATTATTATTATTATTTTAAATAAAATTATTATTTTAAAGATAATATTAAAAATTATCGTAAATATTAAAGTTATCATAATTAGAATTATCGTTTTATCATAATGTCATCTTAGTAATTATAAATATTGATATTTTTATAATAATAATTATTATTACAAAATAATACAACTTTTACTTACTATCATTATAGATATTATTTTATCAAATAAATATGTGATACAAACATATTTTACTACGTGTAATAACTTACTTTAATAATACCTATCATATTATCTTTATGATACTAAATGAACCCTATAAATTTTATTACTTAATATATATAAAAGTATATTTTATTACATAAATTTAATATAAAATTTTATTTATTAATAAATAAATTATATTATTACTCTAATAAATCTTTTAAAAATATTTAAAAATATAAAACGACGATATTTAAACTATATATATTAATCATATATAGATTTTTAGAAATTATTTTGAGTCAAATTTACTTTTGTTGACTTTTGCATATTAGTCTCGAGCATTAGGATTGTGATACACTATGACTTGACCTAATTTGTTAGACAAATATTGACCAACACATAATTATATATAATTAATTTAAGTTCGTGAATCCGAGGCCAACCTTGCACTTGTTCAATGACGTTATATGTATTTTTATTACGAAATACAGTATGGTGAGTTTCATTAATCCCTTTTTAAATGCTTTTGCAATATATATTTTTGGGACTGAGAATACATGCGCTGCTTTTATAAATGTTTGACGAAATAGACACAAGTAATTGAAACTACATTCTATGGTTGAATTATCGAAATCGAATATGCCCTTTTTTTATTAAAGTCTGGTAATCTAAGAATTAGGGAACAGACACCCTAATTGACGCGAATCCTAAAGATAGATCTATTGGGCCTAACAAACCCCATCCAAAGTACCGGATGCTTTAGTACTTCGAAATTTTTATCATGTCCGAAGGAGGATCCCGGAATGATAGGGGATATTCTTATATGTATCTAGTTAATGTCGGTTACCAGGTGTTCACCATATGAATGATTATTTTTGTCTCTATACATGGGACGTATATTTATGAGAACTGGAAATGAAATTCTTGTGGTCTATTAAAATGATGGAAATAAATGATTATGATAAACTAATGAACTCACCAACCTTTTGGTTGACACTTTAAAGCATGTTTATTCTCAGGTGTTAAAGAAATCTTCCGCTGTGCATTTGCTCATTTTAAAGATATTACTTGGAGTCTTTCATAGCATATTTCGAAGAACGTTGCATTCGAGTCATTGAGTTCATCAAAGATTATTATTAAATCAATTTATAGTTAGATAGTGAATATTATGAAATGGTATGCATGACTGTCAATTTTCAATGTAAAGAAAGTTTGTCTTTTAAAAACGAATGCAATATTTGTAAAATGTATCATATAGAGGTCAAATACCTCGCAATGTAATCAACTATTGTGAATCGTTTATAATGTATATGAACGGGTTCTTTCAGTTGCAGCAGTAAATGAGTTTTGATTCGAACACATAGCAACAGTTGATGGTTTGATTGAACGAACAGAAAGCAAATCGTGGTTTAATGGAGTGGTGATGATCGATAGTAATGGTTTTGGGGTTTGTTGGGTTTAATTCAACCGGATTATAAAAGAAACAAAGGTAGAGTAGTGGGTTGGTGATGGTGTGTGGGTTTGATGCTCAAAAAGAAAGAAATAAGAAAAGAAAGTGGTGTCCATGATTTACACATACATACGTACATATATAAATGCAATCACATACATATAAAGTAGTACAGTAAAATTATATGATTAATCTTAACAGCCTTTTAATTTGGCTTCTATCTACCGACACCATTCCACGGATTAATATATCGTACTCCGTTGTTAATCAGTGGCGGATAAAAGTCTTCGGAAAAATCTCATATTTTTAAATTAACTATATTTATTTATTTTGGTCATTATGGTATAAAATTCGATCATTAACTATTAAGTAAAAGTTACATTAATTATTCACTCCCAACCCCAAGTAAAATATAAAAAGTTTTAGAATTTAACAAATAGTTCCTAAATACATTTTTAAGAAGCCTAAAATTTATATTACTCATTTTCGGATTACCGTTTATTTAAAAATCACCTAAGTTTGAACTTAACTTATTTAAATAACCATCGAATGATAAACAAGTGCTTATATCGTTTATTGAATAAATTCGGAACTATATTTACATATTCATTATACCTTATTTATATATATATAGATATGTTTTAAATAATAATTATTATATATTGTTTTATTTTACATAGTTAATTATAATATATCTCAAATTATTATTTATATATATTTAAACATATACGCATCTATTTACAAGTAATGGTTCGTGAATCGTCGGGAATAGTCGAAAGGTAATTGAATATATGAAAAAATTCAGAATTTTTGAGACTCAACATTACAGACTTTGCTTATCGTGTCGGAAACATATAAATATTAAGTTTAAATTTGGTCGGAAATTTCCGGGTCGTCACATATAATTCTTCATAAAGATGTTGTACAATCTCGCCCAAACTTCTTTGTTATCATGCAAGTCACTCGAATGATCTGTTGTTACCGGGCGCCCAGGATTCTTAACCAGAATCTAAGTCATGGCATTCGAAATCCACAAGCGGTTCCCATAAGGCAACAAGGACCACCCTAGGCCACAAGTAGCGGTGATGTTTGTAGACTTTGTACGTTATCTTTAATTATAACCTTCACGTTATAGGTGTATACACATAACAAATTATTAATGTACTTATTAATTATTTATATAGGTGATAATATACTTAGTGTACTTTAAGTGTTACCATATAGATAAGTTCATAGGTTATAATAATATTATTATTATCTAATTAATCAATCGTTAAGTAATCTTATCAATATATGTGTTACATATATAAATATACACCTATGTGATACATTCATATATATTCTTTATTTATGACCATACATGTACATGTTCATAACTATATAGTATATATATATATATATATATATATATATATATATATATATATATATATATATATATATATATATATATATATATATATATATATATATATATATATTAGGTGTATGTGTTACATATATCTTAAGTCGAAGGTGATAAATATAAATACATATAACTACTTATCATCTTTGTAATTTCTTATAATATATACATGATAAATATACACACTCATACATTGATGTGTGAAATCTAGTATATAATTTATCTTGAAAAATGTCGGTTTAAAGATTACTACACACTAACGGGCAGTGTACCCGATCGTGCAATAGTATTAAGTTGGTAATTCCGAAATCGTTCCAAGGACAGTTTAAACGTGAGAATTAAGATTGCAACTAAGGAAAATAAACTAAGTTAATCTATGAAAATTGAAAGCACGAGATAATTTGTTTTGTGGCTATTTAACGATTAGCCAAATCAAAGAATGATTAAAAGTAAAAGACAATATTTTTATGTTTTTTAAGTTTATGGAAAATAAATGCAGACTCAACGAAAAGTAGAGATATTTGAATTCAATAGATAAAAGAATGTTTGCCTAGATCTCCTATTCGCAGTGTCGGATGATTTGTTATTAAGCACTAATTCAATTTATCAATACATGCAACTACAGAGTCAGTTTACCCAGAGTTCTCTTTTAGCAAACACGTCAAACTAGAATTTATTGGCTTAGGGTTCCCTTTCACCAAAGACCTCTTTCATTTGTGACTTAGTAATTAACTAATTATAAGATTAAGATTCAATTGGTTACGCGTTCGCTCCACACAATTTACCCCTATTTTGTTCAATCTATGTTACCCGGTTTACCCTCTTGGTCCAGTAAGCACCTAATTGGTTAAGACAAATCAATTGAAAACTAGTGTACTAAATTGAAACAGGGTTCCCTTTGTTCAAACAAGATCACTAATCAACCTAATAACAATAATCAACACCCACAAGAATGGTTCTTAATCAAAACTCATAATTATCATACATTAATCAAATCAAACATTAAAGTATCATCCAAACACATACGAATATTCAATCTAGACAAACATTTAAGTGCTTAGCCAACCATGGCTAAAACAAAAATCACAAATAAACAATTAAGAGTATTCATTATGATGACAAGAATTAAACCTAATGAAAATTGTGTTCTTGAATGATGAACGGATCGAGACGCGTTTCCGGAATGATTGATGTGTTAGAATGATCTTAGGATTCCCCAAAAATCACCCTTTTTCGTCAAAAAGCTGCTGGAATTCGTCTGGATGCAAGAATGATTCATTAGGGTAAAAATTCGGCCTTTAAATAGTAAAGTTCTGAAACTGACAGAAAGTGGAGCGGCGCTCCATATATGGAGTGGCGCTCCATATAGCTGAAAACTGATCTTTGCACTTCCAAAACCCCTCGAACTGAAATTCCTGCCTACTGGAGCGGCGCTCCATGTTTTTGAGCGGCGCTCCAGACCCTTTTTGCTGAATCCGGACTGTAAAACTCATAAAATCACTCGTTTTCGAACCAAACTCGAATCGAACCAATCTCTTTCACTCGTTTCCATAGAAAATCACTAAAACCATCAAATAACTTCAAATTTCATCTCCTTGGTCTTAGAACTCGAACTTTCACAACACTTATCGAAATAACACCAAATCGTATCTAAAAGGACCAAAATGTGATCGATATCGCTAAGGAAAACGTGTAATAAATATGCGATATCAAACAACCCGACACTAGAGTTTTGCTTGTCCTCAAGCAATTAAACTCGATAATAATCTTCTACCATAAAGTAACATCTTCAAAAGTATATGTAGAACCAAACGAACAATCAACAAACCATCATCTAGCATGGGCACGATTTTGAGTAATTACCAACCATACCTCCCACTTGCATTCCCCCGAAATTAACTTCCCAATCCTCAAGCAATCAAATATGAACAAAGTAGCTAATTAAAGTCTTGAATAGTGTACCAAATAAAATGAGGCAAAGAATCTCTAATCCGTCCAAATATCATTAAGATGTCGGTAAGAAAATAATGTGCTTAGGAGGATACACATTACGTCCAGATATCATCGATAATCATGAGGTAATCATCTAATCCGTTAAGTCAATCATAAAGATTGAAGTTCATCAGGCTTAAAAGCTGATATCTTACCTTTCCGGAGGTTATCTACTGGGAATCTGATCAATCACATAATTGTGTATCATGGTGCGCTTCCCATTTGACAAGACAGATCTCCCTCATCGAGATAAGTCTGACTACCAGTTTTCCTGTTTGACGTTGAGGCCTGGTAGATATCCTGTCGATTTTAGCAATGACTTTTCAAGATTTTTTGTCACCCTACAACTGGTCTGGACTACGACTTCTGGAATAAATCAGCAAGTGTGTCGATTTGGAGACTTTACTCCTCAGGTTATATAAAGTGGTCGGGTGCAACATTATCCTTGTTAGGAGAAACAATGAGGATCGCCCTATTAAAGTTTTCGAACTAGCGCATGGCCCGGTTTCGACCACACGCTACTTGTAGTGACCCGAACTTTTCCATGTTTATATATATATATATATTAAATGAAATTGTTATTTACATGATTAAGTGTTTCCAACATGTTAAGCAATCAAACTTTTTAAGACTTGATCAATTGAAATAGTTTTCATATAGACAATTGACCACCCAAGTTGACCGGTGATTCACGAACGTTAAAACTTGTAAAAACTATACGATGACATATATATGGTTATATATATAGTTAACATGATTTTATTATAAGTATGTATCTCATTAGGTATTTTAACAATGAGTTATATACATAAAAATGAGACTATTAATTTAAGAAACTCGAAAACGATATATATAACGATTATCGTTATAACAACGTCTTACTAGGTATATATGAATCATATTAAGATATTGATATACTTGGTTAATTATGTTAAATGATAAGTAAATATATTATTAAGTGTATTAACAATGAAATACATATGTAAAAATAAGACTACTAACTTAATGATTTCGAAACGAGACATATATGTAACGATTATCGTTGTAACGACATTTAACTGTATATATATCATACTAAGATATATTATATATCATAATATCATGATAATATAACAATTTAACATCTCATTTGTTAAAATAAACAATGGGTTAACAACATTCAACAAGATCGTTAACCTAAAGGTTTCAAAACAACATTTACATGTAACGACTAACGATGACTTAACGACTCAGTTAAAATGTATATACATGTAGTGTTTTAATATGTATTCATACACTTTTGAAAGACTTCAAGACACTTATCAAAATACTTCTACTTAACAAAAATGCTTACAATTACATCCTCGTTCAGTTTCATCAACAATTCTACTCGTATGCACCCGTATTCGTACTCGTACAATACACAGCTTTTAGATGTATGAACTATTGGTATATACACTCCAATGATCAGCTCTTAGCAGCCCATGTGAGTCACCTAACACATGTGAGAACCATCATTTGGCAACTAGCATGAAATATCTCATAAAATTACAAAAATATGAGTAATCATTCATGACTTATTTACATGAAAACAAAATTACATATCCTTTATATCTAATCCATACACCAACGACCAAAAACACCTACAAACACTTTCATTCTTCAATTTTCTTCATCTAATTGATCTCTCTCAAGTTCTATCTTCAAGTTCTAAGTGTTCTTCATAAATTCAAAAAGTTCTAGTTTCATAAAATCAAGAATACTTCCAAGATTGCAAGTTTACTTCCAAGTTTTCTAAATCCATTCCAAGTAATCATCCAAGATCAAGAAACCTTTGTTACTTACAGTAGGTTATCTTTCTAATACAAGGTAATAATCATATTCAACTTTAATTCAATTTCTATAACTATAACAATCTTATTTTGAGTGGAAATCTTACTTGAAATTGTTTTCGTGTCATGATTCTGCTTCAAGAACTTTCAAGCCATCCAAGGATCCTTTGAAGCTAGATCTATTTTTCTCATTTACAGTAGGTTTATCTAAGGAACTTGAGGTAATAATGATGTTCATAACATCATTCGATTCATACATATAAAGCTATCTTATTCGAAGGTTTAAACTTGTAATCACTAGAACATAGTTTAGTTAATTCTAAACTTGTTTGCAAATAACAGTTAATCCTTCTAACTTGACTTTTAAAATCAACTAAACACATGTTCTATATATATATATATGATATGCTAACTTAATGATTTAAAACCTGGAAACACGAAAAACACCGTAAAACCGGATTTACGCCGTCGTAGTAACACCGCGGGCTGTTTTGGGTTAGTTAATTAAAAATTATGATAAACTTTGATTTAAAAGTTGTTATTCTGAGAAAATGATTTTTATTATGAACATGAAACTGTATCCAAAAATTATGGTTAAACTCAAAGTGGAAGTATGTTTTCTAAAATGGTCATCTAGACGTCGTTCTTTCGACTGAAATGACTACCTTTACAAAAACGACTTGTAACTTATTTTTCCGACTATAAACCTATACTTTTTATGTTTATATTCATAAAATAGAGTTCAATATGAAACCATAGCAATTTGATTCACTCAAAACGGATTTACAATGAAGAAGTTATGGGTAAAACAAGATTGGATAATTTTTCTCATTTTAGCTACGTGAAAATTGGTAACAAATCTATTCCAACCATAACTTAATCAACTTGTATTGTATATTATGTAATCTTGAGATACCATAGACACGTATACAATGTTTCGACCTATCATGTCGACACATCTATATATATTTCGAAACAACCATAGACACTATATATGTGAATGTTAGAGTTAGCTATACAGGGTTGAGGTTGATTCCAAAATATATATAGTTTGAGTTGTGATCAATACTGAGATACGTATACACTGGGTCGTGGATTGATTCAAGATAATATTTATCGATTTATTTCTGTACATCTAACTGTGGACAACTAGTTGTAGGTTACTAACGAGGACAGCTGACTTAATAAACTTAAAACATCAAAATATATTAAAAGTGTTGTAAATTTATTTTGAACATACTTTGATATATATGTATATATTGTTATAGGTTCGTGAATCAACCAGTGGCCAAGTCTTACTTCCCGACGAAGTAAAAATCTGTGAAAGTGAGTTATAGTCCCACTTTTAAAATCTAATATTTTTGGGATGAGAATACATGCAGGTTTTATAAATGATTTACAAAATAGACACAAGTACGCGAAACTACATTCTATGGTTGAATTATCGAAATCGAATATGCCCCTTTTTATTAAGTCTGGTAATATAAGATTTAGGGAATAGACACCCTAATTGACGCGAATCCTAAAGATAGATCTATTGGGCCTAACAAACCCCATCCAAAGTACCAGATGCTTTAGTACTTCGAAATTTATATCATATCCGAAGGGTGTCCCGAAATGATGGGGATATTCTTATATATATGCATCTTGTTAATGTCGGTTACCAGGTGTTCACCATATGAATGATTTTTATCTCTATGTATGGGATGTGTATTGAAATATGAAATCTTGTGGTCTATTGTTACGATTTGATATATATAGGTTAAACCTATAACTCACCAACATTTTTGTTGACGTTTAAAGCATGTTTATTCTCAGGTGAATACTAAGAGCTTCCGCTGTTGCATACTAAAATAATGACAAGATTTGGAGTCCATGTTTGTATGATATTGTGTAAAAACTGCATTCAAGAAACTGATTTCGATGTAACATATTTGTATTGTAAACCATTATGTAATGGTCGTGTGTAAACAGGATATTTTAGATTATCATTATTTGATAATCTACGTAAAGCTTTTTAAACCTTTATTTATGAAATAAAGGTTATGGTTTGTTTTAAAAATGAATGCAGTCTTTGAAAAACGTCTCATATAGAGGTCAAAACCTCGCAACGAAATCAATTAATATGGAACGTTTTTAATCAATAAGAACGGGACATTTCAGTTGGTATCAGAGCGTTGGTCTTAGAGAACCAGAATTTTTCATTAGTGTGTCTTATCGAGTTTGTTAGGATGCATTAGTGAGTCTGGACTTCCACCGTGTTTACTTAAAAAATGATTGCTTAACAAATTTTGTTGGAAACTATATATTTTTAACATGTGAATATTATGTGATATATTAATCTCTTAACGCGTTTGATATTATGTGATAGATGTCTACCTCTAGAACAAGTCCCATTGACTCACCTAATAATAATGAAGAGTCAAATGTAAATTAGAATGATTCGTGGACTGATTCACAAGTTCCCGAAGAGGAACCGGAAGAAGAGTCGGAACCGGAAGAAGAATCGGAACCGGAAGAAGAATCGGAACCGGATGAAGAAATAGAACCGGTGGGGGAAATAATAAAACAGTTAAGTAAAAGAAAATCCTCAACCAACCGACCAAGGTTAATTATGGTCAATGGTGTTTCCGCCAAGGAAGCAAAATATTGGGAGGATTACCAATTCTCCGATGAATCGGATTCCGACGAGAATTCCGATGATGTTATAGAAATTACCCCAACTGAATTTAAAAAGGCAAAAGAAAATAATAAGGGAAAGGTCATAAAAATAGAGAAATCTAATTCCAACCCCGATGAACTTTATATGTATCGTCAACCCCCGAAGTTCTTAAGTTGTAACAATGACCCGGGAACCTCTAAACCACCAGGTTTTTCTAAACCAATGTGGAAAACGATGGCTCGTATTAGGGGAACATCATATATCCCTAGAAACTTGGCAAAACGAACCAAAACTGAAGAAGAAGAAACGAGCGAGCCAGAATAAGATAGTTGTATTCGTGTGGTGTAATATATGTAATATAGTGTCCTTATGCTTTATGATATATGTAAAAAAATTGCTTGTATTAATAAGTATTTTTTTTATGAATCTAACTCTTGTCTATTTTACAGTATAAAAACACAAAATGGATAGACAACCCAATATTTTAAGAGACCTACCCGGAGACATGATTGATGAAATCTTGTCTAGAGTCGGTCAGAATTCTTCGGCACAACTATTTACGGCGAAATCAGTTTGTAAGACATTCGAAGAACGTTCCAAGAATGCCTTGGTTTATAAAAGGCTTTCGTTCGAAAGATGGGGGATATCACATTGGGAAATCCATAAGTTACGATGTGTTTACTTTGACACATATATTGCGGGGAACCCAAATGCTATTTTACGCAATGGGTTAAGAAATTATTTTGACTCAATATATCGGAATATTGGACTTCGTGATTTAGAAAAAGCGGCTAACATGCAACATAAAGAAGCATGTTATGCTTACGGATTAGTAATGTTCGCTTCTCACCAAAGTGAGAACAATAACATCGGGCTACAACTATTAAACAACACGTTCCCACAAGTGACGGAGTCGGTAATTGGGGTAAGAAATGAGGTTTTTAGATTGTTACGGGACTGTTGGACATTACGTAACCCTCGTCCCTTTGACGACGTTACAACACGCTGTCTTATCAATGGCCATAAAGGTTATGTTCCACAAGACCAAGGATGGGAAATAATCCTAGTAAAACCAGAATGCATGACTTGTTTCTAGACGTATGAATTACGTGTCTTTATTGCCTTTGCTGAACGGCTTGTGTACTAGCTAGAATTATCTTCACAACCATCTTGTATCAAATTTATTGTGTGCTATATTTCATGCTATATGTAAAGTAAGCGGTATTGTAAGTTTGTAAAATATTGTGTAAAAGTTTGAACGCGAAATATTATTATAATCAGTTTTTCATATAGAATTGTAGTAGTTGAATTGTATATTATCTACTAAGTATGAACTTAACGGGTAGGTACTACCCGAATTTAAACTTATAAAACGCTAATATGAAGAAAAAGCTTTTATAAATGAGTTCATATTATGCTACGAAATACTATTAACTACTCTTAATATTCTGTATGATTAACTTGTTCCATTTGACTATTTTGAAGGAAATGGCACCGACTACTCGACACACCGTGAATATGAATGAAGAGGAATTCCGTACTTTTCTAGCTTCAAACATAGCCGTAGTACAGGCTGCGCTACATACCAACAATAACCTTGGATCTAGCAGTACAGGAAATCGTGTAGGATGCACCTACAAAGAATTCACTGCCTGCAAACCTTTGGAATTTGATGGAACCAAAGGACCGATCGGATTGAAACGGTGGACCGAGAAGGTCGAATAGGTGTTTTCCATAAGTAAGTGTAGTGAAGAGGACAAAGTGAAGTACGCTACGCATACCTTCACAGGTTCTGCGTTAACATGGTGGAATACCTCTCTAGAGCAAGTGGGACAAGATGATGCGTACGCACTACCGTGGTCAGCATTCAAGAACTTGATGAACGAGAAATACCGTCCCAGAACCGAGGTCAATAAGCTCAAGACAGAACTTAGAGGGTTACGAACCCAAGGATTTGATATTACCACGTACGAAAGACGATTCACAGAATTGTACCTATTGTGTCCGGGAGCGTTCGAAGATGAGGAAGAGAAGATCGACGCGTTTGTGAAAGGATTACCGGAAAGAATCCAAGAAGATATATGTTCACACGAGCCCGCCTCCATACAACAGGCATGTAGAATGGCTCACAAACTAGTGAACCAGATTGAGGAAAGAATTAAAGAACAGACTGCTGAAGAGGCCAATGTGAAGCAAGTCAAAAGAAAGTGGGAGGAAAACGGTGATAAGAATCACCAATACAACAACAACAGCAATTACAACAATAATCGTAACAACTATCCCAACAATCGCAACATCAATCGCAACTACAACAAATGGCCCAACAACAACAACAACAACAACAACAACAACAACAACAACAACAACAGCAACAACAATAACAACTACAACAATCATCCCAACAACAATAATAACCGCAACAACAACAACAATCAGAAGCAGCTATGCCAAAGGTGTGAAAAGTATCACTCGGGGTTCTGCACCAAATTTTGCAACAAGTGTAAAAGAAATGGTCATAGCGCGGCGATATGTGAGGTCTACGGACCAGGGGTTAACAGAACAAAAGGAACAAATGGTGTCGGAACGAGTAATGACGGAGCAAGTAGTGTCGGAGCAAGTTATACCAATGTAGTTTGTTATAAATGTGGAAAACCGGGCCACATTATTAGAAATTGCCCGAACCAGGAGAACACAAATGGACAAGGCCGCAGAAGAGTTTTCAATATTAATGCGGCAGAGGCACAGGAAGACCCGGAGCTTGTTACGGGTACATTTCTTATTGACAATAAATCTGCTTACGTTTTATCTGATTCGGGTGCGGATAGAAGCTATATGAGTAGAGATTTTTGTGCTAAATTAAGTTGCCCATTGACGCCTTTGGATAGTAAATTTTTGCTCGAATTAGCAAATGGTAAATTAATTTCAGCAGATAATATATGTCGGAATCGAGAAATTAAACTGGTTAGCGAAACATTTAAGATTGACTTGATACCAGTAGAGTTAGGGAGTTTTGATGTAATAATCGGTATGGACTGGTTGAAAGAAGTGAAAGCAGAGATCATTTGTTACAAAAATGCAATTCGCATTATACGAGAAAAAGGAAAACCCTTAATGGTGTACGGAGAAAAGGGCAACATGAAGCTACATCTTATTAGTAATTTGAAGGCACAAAAACTAATAAGAAAAGGTTGCTATGCTGTTCTAGCACACGTCGAGAAAGTACAAACTGAAGAAAAGAGCATCAATGATGTTCCCGTCGCAAAAGAATTTCCCGATGTATTTCCGAAAGAATTACCGGGACTACCTCCACATCGATCAGTTGAATTTCAAATAGATCTTGTACCAGGAGCTGCACCAATAGCTCGTGCTCCTTATAGACTCGCAACCATGCAGATGAAAGAACTGCAAAGCCAACTGCAAGAACTATTAGAACGTGGTTTCATTCGACCAAGCACATCACCATAGGGAGCTCCTGTTTTGTTTGTCAAGAAGAAGGATGTTACATTTAGGTTGTGTATTGACTACAGAGAGTTGAACAAACTTACCATCAAAAACCGTTATCCACTGCCGAGAATTGACGACTTATTTGATCAACTACAAGGCTCGTCGGTTTATTCGAAGATCGATTTACGTTCTGGATATCATCAAATGCGAGTAAAGGAGGATGATATTCCAAAAACTGCTTTTAGGACGCGTTATGGTCATTACGAGTTTATGGTTATGCCGATTGACTAACGCACCAGCTGTGTTCATGAACCTTATGAACCGAGTGTGTGGGCCATATCTTGACAAGTTTGTCATTGTTTTCATCAATGACATACTTATTTACTCAAAGAATGATCAAGAGCACGAAGAACATTTGAGAAAAGTGCTAGAAGTATTGAGGAAAGAAAAACTGTACGCTAAGTTTTCAAAGTGTGCATTTTGGTTGGAAAAAGTTCAATTCCTCGGTCACATAGTGAACAAAGAAGGTATCCAGGTGGACCCGGCAAAGATCGAAACCGTTGAAAAGTGGGAAACCCCAAAAACTCCGAAGCATATACGTCAATTTTTAGGATTGGCTGGTTACTACAGAAGATTCATCCAAGATTTCTCCAAAATAGCAAAACCCTTGACTGCATTAATGCATAAAGGGAAGAAATTTGAATGGAAGGATGAACAAGAAAAGGCGTTTCAATTATTGAAGAAAAAGCTAACTACGGCACCTATATTGTCATTGCCTGAAGGGAATGATGATTTTGTGATTTATTGTGACGCATCAAAGCAAGGTCTCGGTTGTGTATTAATGCAACGGACGAAGGTGATTGCTTATGTGTCTAGACAATTGAAGATTCACGAGCAAAATTATACGACGCATGATTTGGAATTAGGCACGGTTGTTTTTGCATTAAAGACTTGGAGGCACTACTTATATGGGGTCAAAAGTATTATATATACCGACCACAAAAGTCTTCAACACATATTTAATCAGAAACAACTGAATATGAGGCAGCGTAGGTGGATTGAATTGTTGAATGATTACGACTTTGAGATTCGTTACCACCCGGGAAAGGCAAATGTGGCAGCCGACGCCTTGAGCAGAAAGGACAGAGAACCCATTCGAGTAAAATCTATGAATATAATGATTCACACTAACCTTACTACTCAAATAAAGGAGGCGCAACAAGGAGTTTTAAAAGAGGAAAATTTAAAGGATGAAATACCCAAAGGATCAGAGAAGCATCTTATTATTCGAGAAGACGGAACCCGGTATAGAGTTGAAAGAATTTGGGTTACAAAATTTGGAGATATGAGAGAAATGGTACTTAGAGAAGCTCATAAAACCAGATACTCAATACATCCTGGAACGGGGAAGATGTACAAGGATCTTAAGAAACATTTTTGGTGGCCGGGTATGAAAGCCGATGTTGCTAAATACGTAGGAGAATGTTTGACGTGTTCTAAGGTCAAAGCTGAGCATCAGAAACCATCAGGTCTACTTCAACAACCTGAAATCCCGGAATGGAAATGGGAAAATATTGCCATGGATTTCATCACTAAATTGCCAAGGACTGCAAGTGGTTTTGATACTATTTGGGTAATAGTTGATCATCTCACCAATCAGCACACTTCCTACCAATAAGAGAAGATGACAAGATGGAGAAGTTAGCACGACTGTATTTGAAGGAAGTCATCTCCAGACATGGAATACCAATCTCTATTATCTCTGATAGGGATGGTAGATTTATTTCAAGATTCTGCAGACATTACAGCAAGCATTAGGAACTCGTCTAGACATGAGTACTGCCTATCATCCACAAACTGATGGATAGAGCAAAAGGACAATACAAATGCTTGAAGACATGCTACGAGCATGTGTTATTGATTTCGGAAACGGTTGGGATCGACATCTACTATTAGCAGAATTTTCCTACAACAACAGCTACCATTCAAGCATTGAGATGGCGCCGTTTGAAGCACTTTATGGTAGAAAGTGCAGGTCTCCGATTTGTTGGAGTGAAGTGGGGGATAGACAGATTACGGGTCCGGAGATAATACAAGAAACTACCGAGAAAATCATCCAAATTCAACAAAGATTGAAAACCGCCCAGAGTCGACAAAAGAGCTACGCGGACAGTAAAAGAAAAGATATAGAGTTTGAAATTGGAGAAATGGTCATGCTTAAGGTTTCACCTTGTAAAGGCGTTATTCGATTTGGTAAACGGGGGAAACTACATCCAAGGTACATTGGACCATTCAATATTATAGATCGTGTCGGACCAGTAGCTTACCAACTGGAGCTACCTCAACAACTCGCGGCTGTACATAACACTTTCCACGTCTCAAATTTGAAGAAATGTTTTGCTAAAGAAGATCTCACTATTCCGTTGGACGAAATCCAAATCAATGAAAAACTTCAATTCATTGAAGAACCCGTCGAAATAATGGATCGTGAGGTTAAGAGACTTAAACAAAACAAGATACCGATTGTTAAGGTTCGATGGAATGCTCGTAAAGGACTCGAGTTCACCTGGGAGCGTGAAGATCAGATCAAGAAGAAATACCCGCATTTATTTCCAGAAGATATGTCAACACCTCCAACTGCTTAAAATTTCGGGACGAAATTTATTTAACGGGTAGGTACTGTAGTGACCCGAACTTTTCCATGTTTATATATATATATTAAATGAAATTGTTATTTACAAGATTAAGTGTTTCCAACATGTTAAGCAATCAAACTTGTTAAGACTTGATTAATTGAAATAGTTTTCATATAGACAATTGACCACCCAAGTTGACCGGTGATTCACGAACGTTAAAACTTGTAAAAACTATACGATGACATATATAAGGTTATATATATATAGTTAACATGATTTTATTATAAGTATGTATCTCATTAGGTATTTTAACAATGAGTTATATACATAAAAATGAGGCTATTAATTTAAGAAACTCGAAAACAATATATATAACGATTATCGTTATAACAACGTCTTACTAGGTATATATGAATCATATTAAGATATTGATACACTTGGTTAATTATGTTAAATGAGAAGTAAATATATTATTAAGTGTATTAACAATGAAATACATATGTAAAAATAAGACTACTAACTTAATGATTTCCAAACGAGACATATATGTAACGATTATCGTTGTAACGACATTTAACTGTATATATATCATACTAAGATATATTATATATCATAATATCATGATAATATAACAATTTAACATCTCATTTGTTATAATAAACAATGGGTTAACAACATTCAACAAGATCGTTAACCTAAAGGTTTCAAAACAACATTTACATGTAACGACTAACGATGACTTAACGACTCAGTTAAAATGTATATACATGTAGTGTTTTAATATGTATTCATACACTTTTGAAAGACTTCAAGACACTTATCAAAATACTTCTACTTAACAAAAATGCTTACAATTACATCCTCGTTCAGTTTCATCAATAATTCTACTCGTATGCACCTGTATTCGTACTCGTACAATACACAGCTTTTAGATGTATCTACTATTGGTATATACACTCCAATGATCAGCTCTTAGCAGCCCATGTGAATCACCTAACATATGTGGGAACCATCATTTGGCAACTAGCATGAAATATCTCATAAAATTACAAAAATATGAGTAATCATTCATGACTTATTTACATGAAAACAAAATTACATATCCTTTATATCTAATCCATACACCAACGACCAAAAACACCTACAAACACTTTAATTCTTCAATTTTCTTCATCTAATTGATCTCTCTCAAGTTCTATCTTCAAGTTCTAAGTGTTCTTCATAAATTCAAAAAGTTCTAGTTTCATAAAATCAAGAATACTTCCAAGATTGCAAGTTTACTTCCAAGTTTTCTAAATCCATTCCAAGTAATCATCCAAGATCAAGAAACCTTTGTTACTTACAGTAGGTTATCTTTCTAAAACAAGGTAATAATCATATTCAAACTTTAATTCAATTTCTATTACTATAACAATCTTATTTCGAGTGGAAATCTTACTTGAAATTGTTTTCGTGTCATGATTCTGCTTCAAGAACTTTCAAGCCATCCAAGGATCCTTTGAAGCTAGATCTATTTTTCTCATTTACAGTAGGTTTATCCAAGGAACTTGAGGTAGTAATGATGTTCATAACATCATTCGATTCATACATATAAAGCTATCTTATTCGAAGGTTTAAACTTGTAATCACTAGAACATAGTTTAGTTAATTCTAAACTTGTTCGCAAATAAAAGTTAATCCTTCTAACTTGACTTTTAAAATCAACTAAACACATGTTCTATATCTATATGATATGCTAACTTAATGATTTAAAACCTGGAAACACGAAAAACACCGTAAAACCGGATTTACGCCGTCGTAGTAACACCGCGGGCTGTTTTGGGTTAGTTAATTAAAAACTATGATAAACTTTGATTTAAAAGTTGTTATTCTATTTTCATTATGAATATGAAACTGTATCGAAAAATTATGGTTAAACTCAAAGTGGAAGTATGTTTTCTAAAATGGTCATCTAGACGTCGTTCTTTCGACTGAAATGACTACCTTTACAAAAATGACTTGTAACTTATTTTTCCGACCATAAACCTATACTTTTTCTATTTATATTCATAAAATAGAGTTCAATATGAAACCATAGCAATTTGATTCACTCAAAACGGATTTACAATGAAGAAGTTATGGGTAAAACAAGATTGGATAATTTTTCTCATTTTAGCTACGTGAAAATTGGTAACAAATCTATTCCAACCATAACTTAATCAACTTGTATTGTATATTATGTAATCTTAAGATACCATAGACACGTATACAATGTTTTGACCTATCATGTCAACACATCTATATATATTTCGGAACAACCATAGACACTCTATATGTGAATGTTGGAGTTAGCTATACAGGGTTGAGGTTGATTCCAAAATATATATAGTTTGAGTTGTGATAAATACTGAGATACGTATACACTGGGTCATGGATTGATTCAAGATAATATTTATCGATTTATTTCTGTACATCTAACTGTGGACAACTAGTTGTAGGTTACTAACGAGGACAGCTGACTTAATAAACTTAAAACATCAAAATATATTAAAAGTGTTGTAAATATATTTTGAACATACTTTGATATATATGTATATATTGTTATAGGTTCGTGAATCAACCAGTGGCCAAGTCTAAAATCTAATATTTTTGGGATGAGAATACATGCAGGTTTTATAAATGATTTACAAAATAGACACAAGTACGTGAAACTACATTCTATGGTTGAATTATCGAAATCGAATATGCCCCTTTTTATTAAGTCTGGTAATCTAAGATTTAGGGAACAGACACCCTAATTGACGCGAATCCTAAAGATAGATCTATTGGGCCTAACAAACCCCATCCAAAGTACCGGATGCTTTAGTACTTCGAAATTTATATCATATCCGAAGGGTGTCCCGGAATGATGGGGATATTCTTATATATATGCATCTTGTTAATGTCGGTTACCAGGTGTTCACCATATGAATGATTTTTATCTTTATGTATGGGATGTGTATTGAAATATGAAATCTTGTGGTCTATTGTTACGATTTGATATATATAGGTTAAACCTATAACTCACCAACATTTTTGTTGACGTTTAAAGCATGTTTATTCTCAGGTGAATACTAAGAGCTTCCGCTGTTGCATACTAAAATAAGGACAAGATTTGGAGTCCATGTTTGTATGATATTGTGTAAAAACTGCATTCAAGAAACTGATTTCGATGTAACATATTTGTATTGTAAACCATTATGTAATGGTCGTGTGTAAACAGGATATTTTAGATTATCATTATTTGATAATCTACGTAAAGCTTTTTAAACCTTTATTTATGAAATAAAGGTTATGGTTTGTTTTAAAAATGAATGCAGTCTTTGAAAAACGTCTCATATAGAGGTCAAAACCTCGCAACGAAATCAATTAATATGGAACGTTTTTAATCAATAAGAACGGGATATTTCACTACTATCACCATTCATATGGTTGACACCCGCCTTGGTGCAAGTGACCCACGATTGAATTCCTAAAGAATTCGTAGGATTTCACATTCAATGGTAATGAACGTGGTTGGAATTAATTCCAAGTTGCCTACTTCCCACATGACAAGCTTTTCTGCTTGTTTTAAGAAAGGTATGAAGTAGATACTACCCTTCCGATAAATCCCAAAAACCTTTGGGTGCCATAGCTTTTGGCTATGGGTTGTGTTGTCTAAGCAAACACAAGCACGTAGCTATTGTTCCTAAAAAGGACAACACTGGTGAAGCTCAAGGCTCCTCTTCCCATAGTATCACACCATTAGATGATGTAATAATAAAATGATATAGTTTCGGAAGTCTGCTATACCAAGTAACCAAAAGTTTTTGATCTGGCACGTGATTCCGTCACAATCACGCAATGCAATCACCGCTCTTTCTTGGTTTACACCTATTTTGGTACAGGTGACCTACTATTGAGTTCCCCGAACTCGTAGGATTTCATGTCCAAGAAAATGAACATGTGGAACAAAGGTTTTGTTTCTTTGAAATCATGAAATATGCCATAAAATACCAAGCCAAATCAAAACCAATTTTCATAACAAAAGTTTTGGCTGAATTTTCAATTGTTTTTCTACTTTTTTTTTTATATTTTTAAACTAAATTTTCTATTTTTATTTATTTTTTCCCTAATTTTTCGAATTTTTTTTACGACCAAAACCATTGAAACGTCAAGTCTTTTTAGATTAAAACTACTATGATGATGATTCCATTAACAACCAACCCGAGAAATTTTACATCCCCCACCCCACACTTGAGATCAAGTAACGTCCCCATCACTTGAGATCAAAAATAGATTAAAATTGAAAGGGTTATGTGAGAAAGAAAATATAAAAACTTATCGAGCTTAACCACTGATCGCGGAATGCCAGTGACAGATGGCGCTGAACTGACTGCCAGCATAAGAACATCATCCATTCCCAATCATCACACCAATATCATCATATGTAGTTTTGCTGAACTTAATGCCAGACTTGAAACATCGTTTCACCAACAAACCTAAGAAAATAAAAACACACGAACTACATAACAGGACAAGGTGGCACCACCCGATACCGAAACGCCTTGCCCCCAAATTAAGTTTCAAAGTACATAAACAGAATACATAAATATCCAAATACAGACCAACGAAAAGGAAATAGTTTTAAACAAATTACAACAAAAACATGCGCAATAAATCATCTCACGGCCATAAATCTCTGGTAGGGTCCCAATCCACACCATAAGTATCCTGGCAAGCTTGGTACGGGTCATATGACGGATCTGGCCTCGGAGGAGTAACGGATGTATAATCAGGAATGGTAGTCCGCGTCGGAATGTAAGCTTCCAGATTCTGACGCATTTATCTCTGAATTTGCCTCTGATGCATCTCCCACTGATTGTGAGCCCGAATACCCCTCACATCATACTCGACCCTATTAACACGCTCACCCAAGTTACCAAACGCTGTTCCAAACTGTCCCAAAGCTGTGTTAATCGCACCATAACTGTTCTCATGCCAAACCCTCATATCGTCATTATGCCGTCGCTGCTCCTCCAGCATCCTCTGATTATGCTCAACCTGAGCATTATACACTGACCTACTATCCCGATATTCCAAATGCATCCCATCAACGCTGTTAACCAGAGAATCCCAACTTTCTTCACTCAGGGACCACGTACCCGGTACGTTTGCACTCGAACTACCTGCCTCATACGTGGATCGACTACCTCCACGTCCACGACCACGTCCAGCCCCGTCACCTGGTTGTTGCTGCTCATCCTCCCATAAAACCCAACCTGTTAGACCTCTTCGGATAAACTCGGCTTTTGAGAAAAATAAAATATTATTGGGCATCGCCTCAACCCCCAACATATCACACCTACTAGTCGGGACTGAAAACGCCCGAGCAAACCTAGTGACCAAATGCCCACCTAACAACGGGCGTTCCGTACGTTTGTCCGTTCCAATCTCTTGTAACCACACTCCTAACATACAAGGGACATCGATTCTCTTTCTCAATTTAATCTGCTGAAGAATCCAAAGATCCCTTCGCTGAATCTTATTCGCATTTCCTCTAGCCATGAACATATGAGCAATCATCTTGAAAATTATTCGGTCCTCCGGAATTCGAAGCATTGACTGAACACTTCGACTCGAACTAAACGGACCCGCAATTTCCTTCACCACTGTTGGCCTATAATCACTCTCACTAAAAGCCTCTTGCCCAAACACTTTGCATTGAATCAAAAACCACTTTAAATCATTATCATTCAACTCAGGATACAAATTTAACGCCCGAGCTACCCCAATCTTACTCATGCTCCGCTCTAACCCTCCTAACCTAAATGTCAAGAAATCTGCCTCGGTCGGAGAGGTTCACGGGCGACAACTCACTGTTGAAAAGAACTCGATAGTCAACTGTTCAAAAATATCTTCGCGAATTTCAAATAACCTCTCGTATGGCCTCAACTCTTGACCCGCGTATGTTACCCACAAATACTGACGCAACCTTCTAACAATATTATTACCCAATGCTGTAAGTTGCGTCCAATCCAAATAATAAGTTCGTTCGATCGGACGGGCGCTCACTAGTGTAAAACGTTCTTCTAATTCCCCATCATTAGCAATTTGGGACAACCAAAGTTCTGGGTTATTTGGTGGTTGTCGTGGTTGTTATGTGTTTCCTCTCGATCTCTTCACACATGAAACAAATAAAGAAAACAAAGCACCAAACTCAAGAGTTAGTGTTAGTCAAAATAATAAGCACCAAATTCCCATTACAACCAAAACATGTTGCATTTTAAACCAACTTAAAGACAATCACCAAGTTAACCAAGTAGCACATGTAAACACGCCAAGAGCTCAAATCTATGCATATTGCATTATCTCTTAAAACAAAGCTCATAACAACCATACTCTCATAACAACACCACAAAACATGACAAACATGATTACACATAACTCTTTTAACTTCCACAAATCTAATAAAGTGCATCATGTTTGCTCACTTTCACCAATTCAAATTACCACTAACACAATACTCATCACATCACAAACACATATTATGTTCCCGCTAGCATGGCATCATAAATAAACAAACCAAATATAGCACATGTCATTCAAACCAATATGACCCGCCCATATGAACACAACCCCATACTAGCTCAAAAACATATCAACAATTCAAGAACAAGAACAATTTCAAGCAAACAACTCTTCTATCACTTACAAATTCGGATTCTCAAACACACAAACCCTAGGTTCAAGTATAACTCCTAAAAACACAAAATTAGTCATGAAATCAAAGCATACAAGCATAATCTAACAAAACTCATTACTAATTAGAACACAAAACCCCAATTAGACAAATCCCAATTAATTCATCATGTAAATCAAAGATTAAGCATGTAAATACACCCAATTAGATGAAATAAGCAAGATAGAAAAAAATTCGAACCTTAGGGTGAACCATTCTTGCAAGATGTGGAAGTAATTAGACAAAAAATTTAAGTTTAGAAAATTAGGGTTTGTAGATCTAGGTGTTTGTAGGTGTAGAAAATTTGATAGAAGAGATGGAATAAGAAGGTTTGAGTGTAAAATAAGCTTGAAACTGCCTCCTATTTTTGTGTGGTTGAAAAATTCGTTTTTTTATATTAAAAAGCAAAACAATCTGCCCGACAGTGAAAGGAGCGGCGCTACAGGTGTGGCGCGGCGCTCAATATCATGGTGCGGCGCTCTGAAGTGTCGCGCGGCGCTCCATTAGGCAACAAAATCATGTCGAGGGATTTCAACAATCTGGCACATAAGATACGTGCAATCTGAGCGGCGCTCAAGTGTTTGGAGCGGCGCTCCAAATGCTGAAAACCCAGTATTTCGCAATTTTAAGCCATTTGAACCCAATTTCTCAACCTAAAAACCAACAAACAGCCAAAACAAAAAGCCAAGCATGATCACATTGCACATATTATCAAACAAGTACAAAAACATACAAACTCTACAACAATGTGAAGTTTATTACCGAGTCATTCACAAGACTCGTTACCAATTTCAAGTGACGTTAGGATCAGGTTCAACGTGAACCCCGTCATCAATATCCAACGGAACATTCAAATATTTCTTCACTCGATGTCCGTTAACCTTAAAGGTAGTACCACTCGCATTTTTCAACTCAATCGCACGGTATGGGTACACCTTAACAACCTCAAATGGTCCCTTCCACCGGGACTTAAGTTTTCTCGGTAAAAGCTTCAATCTAGAGTTAAACAAAAGCACTCGATCGCCCTCATTAAACTCTTTCGGACCCTTTAACCTTCTATCATGCCATTGCTTGGTTTTCTCCTTATAAATCAACAAATTTTCATACGCATCAAGGCGTAATTCACCAAGCTCATTCAATTGCCCCACCCTTAGGCGTCTGGCTTCCTTCAAATCCAAATTGCACTTTTTAAGTGCCCACATCGCCTTATGCTCAATCTCCAATGGGAGATGGTGTAGTGACCCGAACTTTTCCATGTTTATATATATTAATTGAGATTGATATTTACATGATTAAATGTTTCCAACATGTTAAGCAATCAAACTTGTTAAGACTTGATTAATTGAAATATGTTTCATATAGACAATTGACCACCCAAGTTGACCGGTGATTCACGAACGTTAAAACTTGTAAAAACTATATGATGACATATATATGGATATATATATAGTTAACATGATACTATGATAAGTAAACATATCATTAAGTATATTAACAATGAACTACATATGTAAAAACAAGACTACTAACTTAATGATTTTTAAACGAGACATATATGTAACGATTATCGTTGTAAAGACATTTAATGTATATATATCATATTAAGAGATATTCATACATGATAATATCATGATAATATAATAATTTAAAATCTCATTTGATATTATAAACATTGGGTTAACAACATTTAACAAGATCGTTAACCTAAAGGTTTCAAAACAACACTTACATGTAACGACTAACGATGACTTAACGACTCAGTTAAAATGTATATACATGTAGTGTTTTAATATGTATTTATACACTTTTGAAAGACTTCAATACACTTATCAAAATACTTCTACTTAACAAAAATGCTTACAATTACATCCTCGTTCAGTTTCATCAACAATTCTACTCGTATGCACCCGTATTCATACTCGTACAATACACAGCTTTTAGATGTATGTACTATTGGTATATACACTCCAATGATCAGCTCTTAGCAGCCCATGTGAGTCACCTAACACATGTGGGAACCATCATTTGGCAACTAGCATGAAATATCTCATAAAATTACAAAAATATGAGTAATCATTCATGACTTATTTACATGAAAACAAAATTACATATCCTTTATATCTAATCCATACACCAACGACCAAAAACACCTACAAACACTTTCATTCTTCAATTTTCTTCATCTAATTGATCTCTCTCAAGTTCTATCTTCAAGTTCTAAGTGTTCTTCATAAATTCCAAAAGTTCTAGTTTCATAAAATCAAGAATACTTTCAAGTTTGCTAGCTCACTTCCAATCTTGTAAGGTGATCATCCAACCTCAAGAAATCTTTGTTTCTTATAGTAGGTTATCATTCTAATACAAGGTAATAATCATATTCAAACTTTGGTTCAATTTCTATAACTATAACAATCTTATTTCAAGTGATGATCTTACTTGAACTTGTTTTCGTGTCATGATTCTGCTTCAAGAACTTCGAGCCATCCAAGGATCCATTGAAGCTAGATCCATTTTTCTCTTTTCCAGTAGGTTTATCCAAGGAACTTAAGGTAGTAATGATGTTCATAACATCATTCGATTCATACATATAAAGCTATCTTATTCGAAGGTTTAAACTTGTAATCACTAGAACATAGTTTAGTTAATTCTAAACTTGTTCGCAAACAAAAGTTAATCCTTCTAACTTGACTTTTAAAATCAACTAAACACATGTTCTATATCTATATGATATGCTAACTTAATGATTTAAAACCTAGAAACACGAAAAACACCGTAAAACCGGATTTACGCCGTCGTAGTAACACCGCGGGCTGTTTTGGGTTAGTTAATTAAAAACTATGATAAACTTTGATTTTAAAGTTGTTATTCTGAGAAAATGATTTTTATTATGAACATGAAACTATATCCAAAAATTATGATTAAACTCAAAGTGGAAGTATGTTTTCTAAAATGGTCATCTAGACGTCGTTCTTTCGACTGAAATGACTACCTTTACAAAAACGACTTGTAACTTATTTTTCCGACTATAAACCTATACTTTTCTGTTTAGATTCATAAAATAGAGTTCAATATGAAACCATACCAATTTGATTCACTCAAAACGGATTTAAAATGAAGAAGTTATGGGTAAAACAAGATTGGATAATTTTTCTCATTTTAGCTACGTGAAAATTGGTAACAAATCTATTCCAACCATAACTTAATCAACTTGTATTGTATATTATGTAATCTTGAGATACCATAGACACGTATACAATGTTTCGACCTATCATGTCGACACATCTATATATATTTCGGAACAACCATAGACACTCTATATGTGAATGTTGGAGTTAGCTATAGAGGGTTGAGGTTGATTCCAAAATATATATAGTTTGAGTTGTGATCAATACTGAGATACGTATACACTGGGTCGTGGATTGATTCAAGATAATATTTATCGATTTATTTCTGTACATCTAACTGTGGACAACTAGTTGTAGGTTACTAACGAGGACATCTGACTTAATAAACTTAAAACATCAAAATATATTAAAAGTGTTGCAAATATATTTTGAACATACTTTGATATATATGTATATATTGTTATAGGTTCGTGAATCAACCAGTGGCCAAGTATTACTTCCCGACGAAGTAAAAATCTGTGAAAGTGAGTTATAGTCCCAATTTTAAAATCTAATATTTTTGGGATGAGAATAAATGCAGGTTTTATAAATGATTTACAAAATAGACACAAGTACGTGAAACTACATTCTATGGTTGAATTATCGAAATCGAATATGCCCCTTTCTATTAAGTCTGGTAATCTAAGAATTAGGGAACAGACACCCTAATTGACGCGAATCCTAAAGATAGATCTATCGGGCCCAACAAGCCCCATCCAAAGTACCGGATGCTTTAGTACTTCGAAATTTATATCATATCCGAAGGGTGTCCCGGAATGATGGGGATATTCTTATATATGCATCTTGTTAATGTCGGTTACCAGGTGTTCACCATATGAATGATTTTTATCTCTATGTATGGGATGTGTATTGAAATATGAAATCTTGTGGTCTATTATTATGATTTGATATATATAGGTTAAACCTATAACTCACCAACATTTTTGTTGACGTTTTAAGCATGTTTATTCTCAGGTGATTATTAAGAGCTTCCGCTGTCGCATACTTAAATAAGGACGAGATTTGGAGTCCATGCTTGTATGATATTGTGTAAAAACTGCATTCAAGAAACTTATTTTGTTGTAACATATTTGTATTGTAAACCATTATGTAATGGTCGTGTGTAAATAGGATATTTTAGATTATCATTATTTGATAATCTACGTAAAGCTTTTTAAACCTTTATTGATGAAATAAAGGTTATGGTTTGTTTTAAATTGAATGCAGTCTTTGAAAAACGTCTCATATAGAGGTCAAAACCTCGCAACGAAATCAATTAATATGGAACGTTTTTAATCAATAAGAACGGGACATTTCAGTTGGTATCCGAGCGTTGGTCTTAGAGAACCAGAATTTTGCATTAGTGTGTCTTATCGAGTTTGTTAGGATGCATTAGTGAGTCTGGACTTCGACCGTGTTTACTTGAAAAATGATTGCTTAACAAATTTTGTTGGAAACTATATATTTTTAACATGTGAATATTATGTGATATATTAATCTCTTAACGCGTTTGATATTATGTGATAGATGTCTACCTCTAGAACAAGTCTCATTGACTCACCTAATAATAATGAAGAGTCAAATGTAAATTGGAATGATTCGTGGACTGATTCACAAGTTCCCGAAGAGGAACCGGAAGAAGAGTCGGAACCGGAAGAAGAATCGGAACCGGAAGAAGAATCGGAACCGGATGAAGAAATAGAACCGGTGGGGGAAATAATAAAACGGTTAAGTAAAAGAAAATCCTCAACCAGCCGACCAAGGTTAATTATGGTCAATGGTGTTTCCGCCAAGGAAGCAAAATATTGGGAGGAATACCAATTCTCCGATGAATCGGATTCCGACGAGAATTCCGATGATGTTATAGAAATTACCCCAACTGAATTTAAAAAGGCAAAAGAAAATAATAAGGGAAAGGGCATAAAAATAGAGAAATTTAATTCCAACCCCGATGAACTTTATATGTATCGTCAACCCCCGAAGTCCTTAAGTTGTAACAATGACCCGGGAACCTCTAAACCACCAGGTTTTTCTAAACCAATGTGGATAACGACGGCTCGTATTAGGGGAACATCATATATCCCTAGAAACTTGGCAAAACGAACCAAAACCGAAGAAGAAGAAACAAGCGAGTTGGAATAAGATAGTTGTATTCGTGTGGTGTAATATATGTAATATAGTGTGCTTATGCTTTATGATATATGTAAAAATTGCTTGTATTAATAAGTATTTTTTTCTATGAATCTAACTCTTGTCTATTTTACAGTATAAAAACATAAAATGGAAAGACAGCCCAATATTTTAAGAGATCTACCCGGAGACATGATTGTTGAAATCTTGTCTAGAGTCGGTCAGAATTCTTCGGCACAACTATTTAAGGCGAGATCAGTTTGTAAGACATTCGAAGAACGTTCCAAGAATGTCTTGGTTTATAAGAGACTTTCGTTTGAAAGATGGGGGATATCACATTGGGAAACCCATAAGTTACGATGTGTTTACTTTGACGCATATATTGCGGGGAACCCAAATGCTATTTTACGCAACGGGTTAAGAAATTATTTTGACTCAATGTATCCGAATATAGGACTTCAAGATTTAGAAAAAGCGGCTAACATGCAACATAAAGAAGCATGCTATGCTTACGGGTTAGTAATGTTCGCTTCTCACCAAAGTGAGAAAAAGAACATCGGGCTACAGCTATTAAACAAAACGTTCCCACAAGTGACGGAGTCGGTAATTGGGGTAAGAAATGAGGTTTTTAGATTGTTACGGGACTGTTGGACATTACGTAACCCTCGTCCCTTTGATGACGTTACAACACGATGTCTTATCAACGGCCATAACGGTTATGTTCCACAAAACCAAGGATGGGAAGTAATCCTAGTAAAACCAGAATGCATGACTTGTTTCTGGACGTATGAATTACGTGTCTTTATTGCCTTTGCTGAACGACTTGTATACTAGCTAGAATTATCTTCACAACCATCTTGTATCAAATTTATTATGTGCTATATTTCATGCTATATGTAAAATAAGCGGTATTGTAAGTTTGTAAATTATTGTGTAAAAGTTTGAACGCGAAATATTATTATAATCAGTTTTTCATATAGAATTGTAGTAGTTGAATTGTATATTAGCTACTAAGTATGAACTTAACGGGTAGGTACTACCCGAATTTAAACTTATAAAATGCTAATATGAAGAAAAAGCTTTTATAAATGAGTTCATATTATGCTACGAAATACTATTAACTACTCTTAATATTCTGTATGATTAACTTGTTCCATTTGACTATTTTGAAGGAAATGGCACCGACTACTCGACACACCGTGAAAATGAATGAAGAGGAATTCCGTACTTTTCTAGCTTCAAACATAGCCGCAGTACAGGCTGCGCTACATACCAACAATAACCTTGGATCTAGCAGTACAGGAAATCGTGTAGGATGCACCTACAAAGAATTCACTGCCTGCAAACCTTTGGAATTTGATGGAACCGAAGGACCGATCGGATTGAAACGGTGGACCGAGAAGGTCGAATCGGTGTTTGCCATAAGTAAGTGTACTGAAGAGGACAAAGTGAAGTACGCTACGCATACCTTCACAGGTTCTGCGTTAACATGGTGGAATACCTATCTAGAGCAAGTGGGACAAGACGATGCTTACGCACTACCGTGGTCAGCATTCAAGCACTTGATGAACGAGAAGTACCGTCCCAGAACCGAGGTCAATAAGCTCAAGACAGAACTTAGAGGGTTACGAACCCAAGGATTTGATATTACCACGTACGAAAGACGATTCACAGAATTGTGCCTATTGTGTCCGGGAGCATTCGAAGATGAGGAAGAGAAGATCGACGCGTTTGTGAAAGGATTACCGGAAAGAATCCAAGAAGATATAAGTTCACACGAGCCCGCCTCCATACAACAGGCATGTAGAATGGCTCACAAACTCGTGAACCAAATTGAAGAAAGAATTAAAGAACAGACTGCTGAAGAGGCCAATGTGAAGCAAGTCAAAAGAAAGTGGGAGGAAAACGGTGATAAGAATCACCAATACAACAACAACAGCAATTACAACAATAATCGCAACAATTATCCCAACAATCGCAACATCAATCGCAACTACAACAAACGGCCCAACAACAACAACAACAACAACAACAACAACAACAACAACAGCAACTACAACAATCATCCCAACAACAATAATAATCGCAACAACAACAACAATCAGAAGCAGCTATGCCAAAGGTGTGAAAAGAATCACTCGGGGTTCTGCACCAAATTTTGCAACAAGTGTAAAAGAAATGGTCATAGCGCGGCGAAGTGTGAGGTCTACGGACCAGGGGTTAATAAAACGAAAGGAACAAATGGTGTCGGAACGAGTAATGGCGGAGCAAGTAGTGTCGGAGCAAGTTATGCCAATGTAGTTTGTTATAAATGTGGAAAACCGGGCCACATTATTAGAAATTGCCCGAACCAGGAGAACACGAATGGACAAGGCCGTGGAAGAGTTTTCAATATTAATGCGGCAGAGGCACAGGAAGACCCGGAGCTTGTTACGGGTACGTTTCTTATTGACAATAAATCTGCTTACGTTTTATTTGATTCGGGTGCGGATAGAAGCTATATGAGTAGAGATTTTTGTGCTATATTAAGTTGTCCATTGACGCCTTTGGATAGTAAATTTTTACTCGAATTAGCAAATGGTAAATTAATTTCAGCAGATAATATATGTCGGAATCGAGAAATTAAACTGGTTAGCGAAACATTTAAGATTGATTTGATACCAGTAGAGTTAGGGAGTTTTGATGTGATAATCGGTATGGACTGGTTGAAAGAAGTGAAAGCAGAGATCGTTTGTTACAAAAATGCAATTCGCATTATACGAGAAAAAGGAAAACCCTTAATGGTGTACGGAGAAAAGGGCAACACGAAGCTATATCTTATTAGTAATTTGAAGGCACAAAAACTAATAAGAAAAGGTTGCTATGCTGTTCTAGCACACGTCGAGAAAGTACAAACTGAAGAAAAGAGCATCAATAATGTTCCCATTGCAAAAGAATTTCCCGATGTATTTCCGAAAGAATTACCGGGATTACCCCCACATCGATCCGTTGAATTTCAAATAGATCTTGTACCAGGAGCTACACCAATAGCTCGTGCTCCTTACAGACTCGCACCCAGCGAGATGAAAGAACTGCAAAGCCAATTACAAGAACTTTTAGAGCGTGGTTTCATTCGACCAAGCACATCACCGTGGGGAGCTCCTGTTTTGTTTGTCAAGAAGAAAGATGGTACATTCAGGTTGTGTATCGACTACCGAGAGTTGTGATGGATTTCAATACATAAACAAAGTTACAAAACCCATTTTGTTACATATAAATTCGTGTGTATATGTATATATAAAGCGGAAGCAATTTCAAGTTCATGCATGTAAAGTTTAACCTTTTAAAGCATGAAATCCATTAAAGATCTAGTCTTGAAATATATGTTAAAATGTAAGTATAAGCTAGTAGGAGTTTATACCTTCTCCAAATGGAGGTGTAGAACAAAATGAAGATGATGATGAAGAAAGGCTAGTCTCTAACTTGAAACCTCAAGAGAATGATACCCACAAGCTATGTAATCAACACCACCTTTGGTTAGGATTTGCAAGACACCCAAAACACAAGCAAAATCAATGGAAGAACCCTCTTCCTTGCTCAAAACTTTCGGCCAAAATGGGGAGGAAAAGGAGAGCTTTTTGCTAATTTGAAAATGCAAGAGTAAGTGTGTGTCTTGGAGAATTCAAGCATGCAAGTATAGAAGTAATTGCTAGTTATTAAAACAAAATGGGGAGGTGCCTAGGAGACCACAAAACCGCCCCCATGCCTCCCCCATTTTATATCTTTTATTTTTTTTAAACTTGTTAAATAAAATCTCATGATACTTGCAAATATATATATATGTTAAAACATGTACACATTTTTATCTTTACAAACCATTTATAAAGATAAATAAATATGATTTGTACATGTATATTATATATATATATACATAATTTTATAAGCCACTTTATAAAATTATAACACACACATATAAGTTTAATGATTAAACTTGTACTTATAATCATCCAAATAATTATATCTTGCATTTTAACTTTAGAAAACCAATTTCTAAAGTATAGGTGCCAAGTATTTATTTATTAAAGTTCCATTTAATAAAATAAATACTAAAAGTATTGATAAGCTTGTTATTGGGTATGACCCGACTTGGATCATAACATGTAAGCCACATTAATTTATTATGTCTCTCGGGCATAAGAAAATCCTTCAATCTCCCACTTGCACGAGAAACATAAGGAATTAATGTAAGTGATAGATACCACCTAACGACCGTCCATCACCCCCAACATGTTATGACTTGGTGCCATTCAATAACATCATCCCTTTCGAGTTCCCATCTCGAATATGATTTAGGTGAATTTTTCAATATATCCTTTTGTCCTGGATGTCATGTTAAATCCAAGAGACATAGAATGATCACTCTCTTATAGATTTAACTTTGTCAGGCCTTAGACATCTGACTCTCAACGAATAAGAGGGACAAATTCCATCTTGACTACATACGTCCTAGACATTACACTTCATACCATGCCTGAAGCCTCCCTTAAGTACTACCATGTTTCAGAATAGCGAAGGAAAGAATCAAGGTACAATATTCGGTGAATATCTGAACCCAATATGTGTCTCAGGTCAGAGGATATAATGATATTCTCCTTTACTCAAGATTACATGTGATCAACCACAAAGGTTCCATATAGTAATCTTGAGAGCGGGTCTTCCAATATTTGTATCCCACAAATATCTATGAACCTTGGTTGCAACCTTGCCCCACATTCATCATTTGAATGTTAACCAATCCAAGTTCATAATAGTCTAGACCTCACACTTGTTCCCACAAATGTGATCAACTACGGAATTTAGAATAATAATTTATTCATGGATAAAATATGCTAAATTGGAACATGACTCATAATTGAATTAATACCATAATTATATTAATGAGTTTGAATTAATTCGTTCCGTTACAATACATAAAGTAGATCAATTCCAATCACTAGAATATCGAAGCCCTAATGCACAAACATGTCCCTCATGTTTTGGCCCATGTAAGAGCTTCGTGAGTGGATCCGCAACATTTTGATCTGTGTGAACTTTGTGAATACATATCTTTCCTTTTTCAACCTCATCCCTAATGTAGTTGAATCTCCGCTCAATGTGACGAGTCTTTTGATGAGCACGAGGTTCCTTGATTTGAGCAATCGCACCCTCGTTGTCACAAAAGATCTCAAGAGGGTCCTGAATGGAAGGGACCACTCCTAAGTCGTCGATGAATTTCTTCATCCATGCAGCCTCCTGAGCTGCCAATGAGGCGGCAATGTACTCCGACTCTGTAGTGGATAACGCAACAACTTCCTGTTTCGCACTCTTCCAAGAGACCGCACCACCATTTAACATGAATACATAACCGGATTGTGATCGGGAGTCATCTCGATCAGTTTGGAAACTCGCGTCCACGTAACCTTTTACAACGAGTTCCTCCTCACCAGACCCATATATTAGAAACATATCCTTAGTCCTTCTAAGGTATTTCAATATACATTTAACCGCAGTCCAATGACTATTTCCTGGGTTATTCTGGTATCTACTTGTCAAGCTAAGAGCGCATGACACATCCAGTCTAGTACATATCATTGCATACATGATAGACCCAATAGCAGATGCGTATGGGACTTTCTTCATTTTCTCTTGTTCATCTTTCGTGGTAGGACACTGAGATGAACTGAGAACAGTTCCCTTTTGAATAGGTACCAAACCTTTCTTAGAGTTTTCCATCTTGAACCTTTTCAAGACTTTATCAATGTATGTACTTTGACTTAAACCTATCAATCTCTTGGATCTATTTCTATAGATTCCAATCCCCAATATGTATTGTGCTTCTCCAAGATCCTTAATGGAGAAGCAACCTTTTAACCAAGTTTTGACCTCTTGCATTGTGGTTATATCATTCCCAAATAATAACATATCATCCACATATAGTACAAGGAACATCATGGAGCTCCCACTAGCCTTCTTGTATACACAAGCTTCATCACCATTTTTAATGAAGCCAAATTTCTTTGCCTCTTCATTAAAACGATGATTCCACATTCTCGATGCTTGCTTCAATCCGTAGATTGATTTCTTTAACTTGCATACCTTTTTAGGATTTTTCGGATCGACAAAACCTTCGGGCTGTACCATATGGACATCTTCCTCAAGATATCCATTTAGGAAAGCGGTTTTGACATCCATTTGCCAAATTTCGTAATCATAATGAGCAGCGATGGCAAACAATATCCTAATAGACTTTAGCATTGCCACAGGCGAGAAGGTTTCATCATAGTCAACCCCTTGAGTTTGAGTGAAACCTTTTGCTACAAGTCTAGCTTTGTATGTATCCAAGTTTCCATGTATGTCGGTTTTCTTCTTGAAAAGCCACTTGCAATCAACTAGCTTAGAGCTAGGAGGTTGCTCAACAAGTTCCCAAACTTGGTTATCATACATGGATTGCATCTCGGCGTTCATGGCTTCTTGCCATTTATCTTTATCAATCCTTGATAAAGCATCTTCGTAGTTTACCGGTTCATCCAAATCAACCGTATAGCAACCATCCACGAGAAAACCATATCTCTCAGGAGGATTACTAATCCTACTAGATCTTCGAACGTCTTGTGTACCTTGATCATCCACTTGATCATTTTCAACATCCTCATGTTGAGTGCTAGTGTCAACCAATTGTGTATCATTGGCTTGATCTTGTACCTCTACAAGATCTATTTTCCTTTCACCATCACCTTCCATAAGGAACTTGGTTTCAAGGAATTCCGCTTTCCGAGCAACAAATACCGTTTGCTCGGATGGATCATAGAAGTAATATCCCATGTCATCTTTGGGATATCCTATGAAGATACACTTTGTGGATCGAGCATGTAGCTTATTTGCTACATAACGCTTAGGATAAGCTTCACATCCCCATACTTTCAAGTATGAAAGAGAAGGAGGTTTTCCAAACCACATCTCATGAGGAGTTCGTTCCACTTTCTTGGTTGGGGCCATATTTAAAATACGAGCCGCGGAGCTTAGACAATAACCCCAAAATGATAGAGGTAACGAGCTTCTAGCCATCATAGATCGAACCATATCCATTAGGGTTCGGTTCCTCCTTTCGGAAACTCCATTAAGTTGGGGTGTTCCGGGTGGAGTAAGTTGTGAGATGATCCCACAACTCCTAAGATGATCTTGGAAGGCATCGCTTAGGTATTCACCTCCTCTATCGGTACGAAGTACCTTGATTGTCCTATTGAGTTGATTTTGTACTTCGTTTTGATATTCTTTGAATGCTTCAAACGTTTCGTCCTTGTGTCTTAGTAAGTAGACATATCCGAAACGACTAAAGTCATCAATGAAAGTAACAAAGTATCTTTCACCATTCCTAGTCATGGGTTTAAAGGGTCCACATACATCCGAATGTATTAATCCCAATAAATCTTTAGCCCTTTCATAAGTCCCTTTGAAAGGTGCTTTAGTCATCTTGCCTTGTAAACAAGATTCACATACATCAAACGAATCCATTTCATTTGATTTCAAAAGTCCATTCTTTTGAAGTGTATGCATTCGGTTCTTGTTTATATGACCAAGGCGACAATGCCATAAATAGGAATCACTCAAATCCCTTTTGAGTTTCTTGGTGCTAGTATGGTATATAGAGCTCGATGATGCGTCATCATGAACCAATTCATAAATTCCATTTGAAGGCGAAGCCTTGAAATAGAATACATTATCTTTAGAAAAATGGATATCATCATCAATAAAATTAACATTGAAACCACATTGTCTTAAGCGAGAAATAGAAATAATGTTTCGACATAAATTCGGTGCATACAAAACATTTTCTAAAATAAGCTCCAATCCACTAGGAAGCTTCAAAACAAATTCTCCTTGAGCTTTAACATGCACCTTTGCACCATTGCCCATATAGAGACTTGATGTTCCCGCTTTATGATCACTTCTTTTGAACCCCTGCAAAGTATTGCAAATATGAGTTCCACATCCCGTGTCTAATACCCATGTATTAGAAGAAGTAATACTAAGCTCTACATATACCATGTATATATTACCTGAGGTTTGCCCTGCATCCCTCTTGTCCTTCAACTCTTTAAGATAGACCGGACAGTTTCGTTTCCAATGACCCATCTCACCGCAACCGAAACATGGGTCTTCCTTGGGGTTTGCCTTCTCGGCTACCTTTTGCTTCTTTGCCTTGTTGATGGTTGGGGTAACCATCTTCCCCTTCCCTTTGCCTTGATGGGCGGGTCCTTTTCTCTTAGCCACCTTTGGCTTAGAGGTGTTACCTTTAGACCCACCTTGATCGATTGCTAACACGGGTAAAGTCCTTTTACCCATGCTAGTTTCCGCCGTCCTAAGCATACCATGAAGCTCACCTATACTCTTATCCATCCCATTCATGTTGTAATTAATTACAAATTGATCAAACCTCTTTGATAGGGAGTTAAGGATAAGATCGGTGGCTAACTCATTAGATATGTTAAGGTTAAGACGGTTAGCACGATCGATAAGGCTTTTCATCTTAAGTACATAAGATGAAACCGATTGGGTATCGTCCATACGACAAGCATGAAGCGCCCGAACCGTTTCGAAACGCTCAACACGTGCTTGTTGGAGAAACATCTCCTTTAATTGTGTTATCATGTCGTATGCGCTATGATGCTCGAAATCCTTTTGGAGTTCGGGTATCATAGTCCCAAGCATTAAGCATGAGACTTGAAGGGAGTCGTGGCAATACTTATCGTAAGCGGCCATTGCCTCCACATCATTCTCATCCGGTTGATCGGGAATGGGGTCCTCAAGCACATACATTTTATCCTCTTGTTTGAGTACAATCCGAAGATTGCGGAACCAATCCATAAAATTTGTATGGTTGAGTTTGTCTTTCTCGAGGAGAGACCGTAACGATAGGTTGTTAAAGTTAAGTGGTGCGTTGTTCATGTTGTTGTTGTTATTAGCGGCCATCTACAAAATTCAACAAAGTTCATTTAAGTATTGATTTCAAATTTAATAAACAATACCCTTTTAATTTGTTTTATTAAATATTAGAATCCAACGGTAAATCAAATTTCGGTTAGGTGACCTTTATCCCGTTATTTGATTTTGCTAGGTAGTCATAATGACAATTGCAATCCTTTTGCAACTTCTAATTTATGGGATCATGCAATCCTTTTGCATGGCATATTAATCCCATCAACGCCTATTTGTTCCTCATGCTTCGGTGACCCTAAGTTCATGATTCCCAAATCAAGTTGTCCTACTTGTGTAGACATGTAGACTTAACATACAAGTGGTTAGGTGACCTTTATCCCACATGTATGTGAAGTGTACCTTATTCATATTAGTTCACTCATGACGGTTAGGTGACCTTTATCCCATCAAGAGATTCCTAATATGTCTAAGTGTTTCCACAAAAGGATGGCGTTAAACTTGTTTACCTTGTTTTATTAAAGGGATTTTAGGTTTTCTACATTCTAGTTTAGAAAACAAAGAGCTATACACCAACATGCATTTGGTGTGTAGTATGTTTATGAAAAACCCATTTTCATGTACCTTTTAGTAACCAATTACTAGTTTTAACCATTCCATTGCTTTTAAATAAACCATTTTATCTAAGTCTAATAACCAATTATTAGTGTCATTTTGTTATGTTTTATTATAACCATTTTATAATGTATTATGTAAGTGTTATCTAGTGATGATCTTGTAGCAACCAAACATACAAACATTCACAAACATGCATAACAAAGTGTTCACAATCAAGAGCCATTTTGGTAGACATTTGTTTAGCCAATAAACAAATGTCACCTAAGGGGTTAAACCAAAATAAGAGATTTTTACCAAAATCTCCCACTTAATCTTGTAATTCTCAAATGCTTCATCTTGTAACTTTCTTCATGATCTTCATTTTCTCTTTACAAAATTATATCCTAATACAATCTTTCTAGAAAATGAAATAACAACCTATTCTATTTTACAAACCAAATAGAACAAATTACATGAATATTACAAGATTACATACAACTTATTACAAACCAAAATAACAAAATTATTACAAATCATATGAATGAATATTACAACCAATTCAACCAAACATTCAAACATATGGTCTAGGCTTGATTGTGAACAATAACATAACAACAAACTTGGCCAAACTTGAAGTCCCAAAACCCACTTTTGGGTCCAATAATTCGGCCAAGACCATAAACCCCACCAAAACTCAAGATTTTTACATTCTACATTCATGCATGTTAGTAGATTGTAAAACAAATGAGTTTTCTAGCCAAAAACAAGAAGCATATTAACAAGACTTTGGCTCTAGATACCATTGATGGATTTCAATACATAAACAAAGTTACAAAACCCATTTTGTTACATATAAATTCGTGTGTATATGTATATATAAAGCGGAAGCAATTTCAAGTTCATGCATGTAAAGTTTAACCTTTTAAAGCATGAAATCCATTAAAGATCTAGTCTTGAAATATATGTTAAAATGTAAGTATAAGCTAGTAGGAGTTTATACCTTCTCCAAATGGAGGTGTAGAACAAAATGAAGATGATGATGAAGAAAGGCTAGTCTCTAACTTGAAACCTCAAGAGAATGATACCCACAAGCTATGTAATCAACACCACCTTTGGTTAGGATTTGCAAGACACCCAAAACACAAGCAAAATCAATGGAAGAACCCTCTTCCTTGCTCAAAACTTTCGGCCAAAATGGGTAGGAAAAGGAGAGCTTTTTGCTAATTTGAAAATGCAAGAGTAAGTGTGTGTCTTGGAGAATTCAAGCATGCAAGTATAGAAGTAATTGCTAGTTATTAAAACAAAATGGGGAGGTGCCTAGGAGACCACAAAACCGCCCCCATGCCTCCCCCATTTTATATCTTTTATTTTTTTTAAACTTGTTAAATAAAATCTCATGATACTTGCAAATATATATATATGTTAAAACATGTACACATTTTTATCTTTACAAACCATTTATAAAGATAAATAAATATGATTTGTACATGTATATTATATATATATATATACATAATTTTATAAGCCACTTTATAAAATTATAACACACACATATAAGTTTAATGATTAAACTTGTACTTATAATCATCCAAATAATTATATCTTGCATTTTAACTTTAGAAAACCAATTTCTAAAGTATAGGTGCCAAGTATTTATTTATTAAAGTTCCATTTAATAAAATAAATACTAAAAGTATTGATAAGCTTGTTATTGGGTATGACCCGACTTGGATCATAACATGTAAGCCACATTAATTTATTATGTCTCTCGGGCATAAGAAAATCCTTCAAGTTGAACAAACTTACCATCAAGAACCGCTACCCACTACCGAGAATTGACGACTTATTCGATCAACTACAAGGCTCGTCTGTTTATTCAAAGATTGACTTACGTTCCGGGTATCATCAAATGCGGGTGAAAGAAGATGATATTCCAAAGACTGCTTTCAGAACACGTTACGGTCATTACGAGTTTATGGTCATGCCGTTTGGTTTAACTAATGCACCAGCTGTGTTCATGGACCTTATGAACCGAGTGTGTGGACCATACCTTGACAAGTTTGTCATTGTTTTCATTGATGCCATACTTATTTACTCAAAGAATGACCAAGAACACGGTGAACATTTGAGAAAGGTGTTAGAAGTATTGAGGAAGGAAGAATTGTACGCTAAGTTTTCAAAGTGTGCATTTTGGTTGGAAGAAGTTCAATTCCTCGGTCACATAGTGAACAAAGAAGGTATTAAGGTGGATCCGGCAAAGATAGAAACTGTTGAAAAGTGGGAAACCCCGAAAACTCCGAAACACATACGCCAGTTTTTGGGACTAGCTGGTTACTACAGAAGGTTCATCCAAGACTTTTCCAGAATAGCAAAACCCTTGACTGCATTAACGCATAAAGGGAAGAAATTTGAATGGAATGATGAACAAGAGAAAGCGTTTCAGTTATTGAAGAAAAAGCTAACTACGGCACCTATATTGTCATTGCCTGAAGGGAATGATGATTTTGTGATTTATTGTGACGCATCAAAGCAAGGTCTCGGTTGTGTATTAATGCACCGAACGAAGGTGATTGCTTATGCATCTAGACAATTGAAGATTCACGAACAAAATTATACGACGCCTGATTTGGAATTAGGCGCGGTTTTTTTGCATTAAAGACTTGGAGGCACTACTTATATGGGGTCAAAAGTATTATATATACCGACCACAAAAGTCTTCAACACATATTTAATCAGAAACAACTGAATATGAGGCAGTGTAGGTGGATTGAATTATTGAATGATTACGACTTTGAGATTCGTTACCACCCGGGGAAGGCAAATGTGGTAGCCGATGCCTTGAGCAGGAAGGACAGAGAACCCATTCGAGTAAAATCTATGAATATAATGATTCATAATAACATTACTACTCAAATAAAGGAGGCGCAACAAGAAGTTTTAAAAGAGGGAAATTTAAAGGATGAAATACCCAAAGGATCGGAGAAGCATCTTAATATTCGGGAAGACGGAACCCGGTATAGGGCTGAAAGGATTTGGGTACCAAAATTTGGAGATATGAGAGAAATGGTACTTAGAGAAGCTCATAAAACCAGATACTCAATACATCCTGGAACGGGAAAGATGTACAAGGATCTCAAGAAACATTTTTGGTGGCCGGGTATGAAAGCCGATGTTGCTAAATACGTAGGAGAATGTTTGACGTGTTCTAAGGTCAAAGCTGAGCATCAGAAACCATCAGGTCTACTTCAACAACCCGAAATCCCGGAATGGAAATGGGAAAACATTACCATGGATTTCATCACTAAATTGCCAAGGACTGCAAGTGGTTTTGATACTATTTGGGTAATAGTTGACCGTCTCACCAAATCAGCACACTTCCTACCAATAAGAGAAGATGACAAGATGGAGAAGTTAGCACGACTGTATTTGAAGGAAGTCATCTCCAGACATGGAATACCAATCTCTATTATCTCTGATAGGGATGGCAGATTTATTTCAAGATTCTGGCAGACATTACAGCAAGCATTAGGAACTCGTCTAAACATGAGTACTGCCTATCATCCACAAACTGATGGGCAGAGCGAAAGGACGATACAAACGCTTGAAGACATGCTACGAGCATGTGTTATTGATTTCGGAAACAGTTGGGATCGACATCTACCGTTAGCAGAATTTTCCTACAACAACAGCTACCATTCAAGCATTGAGATGGCGCCGTTTGAAGCACTTTATGGTAGAAAGTGCAGGTCTCCAATTTGTTGGAGTGAAGTGGGGGATAGACAGATTACGGGTCCGGAGATTATACAAGAAACTACCGAGAAGATCATCCAAATTCAACAACGGTTGAAAACCGCCCAAAGTCGACAAAAGAGCTACGCTGACATTAAAAGAAAAGATATAGAATTTGAAATTGGAGAGATGGTCATGCTTAAAGTTGCACCTTGGAAAGGCGTTGTTCGATTTGGTAAACGAGGGAAATTAAATCCAAGGTATATTGGACCATTCAAGATTATTGATCGTGTCGGACCAGTAGCTTACCGACTTGAGTTACCTCAACAACTCGCGGCTGTACATAACACTTTCCACGTCTCGAATTTGAAGAAATGTTTTGCTAAAGAAGATCTCACTATTCCGTTAGATGAAATCCAAATCAACGAAAAACTTCAATTCATCGAAGAACCCGTCGAAATAATGGATCGTGAGGTTAAAAGACTTAAGCAAAACAAGATACCAATTGTTAAGGTTCGATGGAATGCTCGTAGAGGACCCGAGTTCACCTGGGAGCGTGAAGATCAGATGAAGAAGAAATACCCGCATCTATTTCCAGAAGATTCGTCAACACCTTCAACAGCTTAAAATTTCGGGACGAAATTTATTTAACGGGTAGGTACTGTAGTGACCCGAACTTTTCCATGTTTATATATATTAATTGAGATTGATATTTACATGATTAAATGTTTCCAACATGTTAAGCAATCAAACTTGTTAAGACTTGATTAATTGAAATATGTTTCATATAGACAATTGACCACCCAAGTTGACCGGTGATTCACGAACGTTAAAACTTGTAAAAACTATATGTTGACATATATATGGATATATATATAGTTAACATGATACTATGATAAGTAAACATATCATTAAGTATATTAACAATGAACTACATATGTAAAAACAAGACTACTAACTTAATGATTTTTAAACGAGACATATATGTAACGATTATCGTTGTAAAGACATTTAATGTATATATATCATATTAAGAGATATTCATACATGATAATATCATGATAATATAATAATTTAAAATCTCATTTGATATTATAAACATTGGGTTAACAACATTTAACAAGATCGTTAACCTAAAGGTTTCAAAACAACACTTACATGTAACGACTAACGATGACTTAACGACTCAGTTAAAATGTATATACATGTAGTGTTTTAATATGTATTTATACACTTTTGAAAGACTTCAATACACTTATCAAAATACTTCTACTTAACAAAAATGCTTACAATTACATCCTCGTTCAGTTTCATCAACAATTCTACTCGTATGCACCCGTATTCATACTCGTACAATACACAGCTTTTAGATGTATGTACTATTGGTATATACACTCCAATGATCAGCTCTTAGCAGCCCATGTGAGTCACCTAACACATGTGGGAACCATCATTTGGCAACTAGCATGAAATATCTCATAAAATTACAAAAATATGAGTAATCATTCATGACTTATTTACATGAAAACAAAATTACATATCCTTTATATCTAATCCATACACCAACGACCAAAAACACCTACAAACACTTTCATTCTTCAATTTTCTTCATCTAATTGATCTCTCTCAAGTTCTATCTTCAAGTTCTAAGTGTTCTTCATAAATTCCAAAAGTTCTAGTTTCATAAAATCAAGAATACTTTCAAGTTTGCTAGCTCACTTCCAATCTTGCAAGGTGATCATCCAACCTCAAGAAATCTTTGTTTCTTACAGTAGGTTATCATTCTAATACAAGGTAATAATCATATTCAAACTTTGGTTCAATTTCTATAACTATAACAATCTTATTTCAAGTGATGATCTTACTTGAACTTGTTTTCGTGTCATGATTCTGCTTCAAGAACTTCGAGCCATCCAAGGATCCATTGAAGCTAGATCCATTTTTCTCTTTTCCAGTAGGTTTATCCAAGGAACTTAAGGTAGTAATGATGTTCATAACATCATTCGATTCATACATATAAAGCTATCTTATTCGAAGGTTTAAACTTGTAATCACTAGAACATAGTTTAGTTAATTCTAAACTTGTTCGCAAACAAAAGTTAATCCTTCTAACTTGACTTTTAAAATCAACTAAACACATGTTCTATATCTATATGATATGCTAACTTAATGATTTAAAACCTAGAAACACGAAAAACACCGTAAAACCGGATTTACGCCGTCGTAGTAACACCGCGGGCTGTTTTGGGTTAGTTAATTAAAAACTATGATAAACTTTGATTTTAAAGTTGTTATTCTGAGAAAATGATTTTTATTATGAACATGAAACTATATCCAAAAATTATGATTAAACTCAAAGTGGAAGTATGTTTTCTAAAATGGTCATCTAGACGTCGTTCTTTCGACTGAAATGACTACCTTTACAAAAACGACTTGTAACTTATTTTTCCGACTATAAACCTATACTTTTCTGTTTAGATTCATAAAATAGAGTTAAATATGAAACCATACCAATTTGATTCACTCAAAACGGATTTAAAATGAAGAAGTTATGGGTAAAACAAGATTGGATAATTTTTCTCATTTTAGCTACGTGAAAATTGGTAACAAATCTATTCCAACCATAACTTAATCAACTTGTATTGTATATTATGTAATCTTGAGATACCATAGACACGTATACAATGTTTCAACCTATCATGTCGACACATCTATATATATTTCGGAACAACCATAGACACTCTATATGTGAATGTTGGAGTTAGCTATAGAGGGTTGAGGTTGATTCCAAAATATATATAGTTTGAGTTGTGATCAATACTGAGATACGTATACACTGGGTCGTGGATTGATTCAAGATAATATTTATCGATTTATTTCTGTACATCTAACTGTGGACAACTAGTTGTAGGTTACTAACGAGGACAGCTGACTTAATAAACTTAAAACATCAAAATATATTAAAAGTGTTGCAAATATATTTTGAACATACTTTGATATATATGTATATATTGTTATAGGTTCGTGAATCAACCAGTGGCCAAGTATTACTTCCCGACGAAGTAAAAATCTGTGAAAGTGAGTTATAGTCCCACTTTTAAAATCTAATATTTTTGGGATGAGAATACATGCAGGTTTTATAAATGATTTACAAAATAGACACAAGTACGTGAAACTACATTCTATGGTTGAATTATCGAAATCGAATATGCCCCTTTCTATTAAGTCTGGTAATCTAAGAATTAGGGAACAGACACCCTAATTGACGCGAATCCTAAAGATAGATCTATCGGGCCCAACAAGCCCCATCCAAAGTACCGGATGCTTTAGTACTTCGAAATTTATATCATATCCGAAGGGTGTCCCGGAATGATGGGGATATTCTTATATATGCATCTTGTTAATGTCGGTTACCAGGTGTTCACCATATGAATGATTTTTATCTCTATGTATGGGATGTGTATTGAAATATGAAATCTTGTGGTCTATTATTATGATTTGATATATATAGGTTAAACCTATAACTCACCAACATTTTTGTTGACGTTTTAAGCATGTTTATTCTCAGGTGATTATTAAGAGCTTCCGCTGTCGCATACTTAAATAAGGACGAGATTTGGAGTCCATGCTTGTATGATATTGTGTAAAAACTGCATTCAAGAAACTTATTTTGTTGTAACATATTTGTATTGTAAACCATTATGTAATGGTCGTGTGTAAATAGGATATTTTAGATTATCATTATTTGATAATCTACGTAAAGCTTTTTAAACCTTTATTGATGAAATAAAGGTTATGGTTTGTTTTAAATTGAATGCAGTCTTTGAAAAACGTCTCATATAGAGGTCAAAACCTCGCAACGAAATCAATTAATATGGAACGTTTTTAATCAATAAGAACGGGACATTTCAGATGGCACATTTTTCTATAAACCAACCGATAAGGAGTGGTACCAATTGGTGTTTTGTAGGCGGTTCGAAACGCCCACAAAGCTTCATCGAGCTTATTCGCCCACTCCTTCAGATTTGACCCCACAGTTTTCTCAAGAATTCCTTTAAGAGCTCGATTGGTATTCTCAACTTGTCCGCTCGTTTGGGGATGGTATGAAGTAGAAACTTTATGGAGAACTCCATATCGCTTCAATACCTTCTCCATTTGGGAGTTACAAAAATGAGTACCCCTATCGCTAATTAAAGCTTTAGGAGTTCCAAATTGAGAGAATAAACGCTGAAGAAAGGAAATCACAACTCGTGCATCGTTTGTGGCTAAAGCTTGCGCTTCAGCCCATTTAGACACGTAGTCAATGGAAATGAGTATGTAACTATAATTATGAGATTTCGAAAATGGCCCCATAAAGTCAATTCCCTAAACGTCGAATACCTCGCATACTTGGATGCTTTGTTGAGGCATCTCATCCCGTTTGGTGACTTTACCGGCTCTTTGACAAGAATCGCACGATTTGCAAATCAGGTGGACATCTTTGAAGATTGTCGGCCAAAAGAAGCCGACATCATAGACTTTACACCCCGTGATTTGGGGTCCAAAATGCCCACCGGTCGGACCACTATGGCACTCGGTTAAAATTCGTAAACACTCTTCACCGGAAACACACCGGCGAATAACCCCATCGGGACAACAACGAAAAAGATAAGGATCCTCCTAGAAATAGTACTTAAGGTCACTGAAGAATTTCTTCCTCTTTTGATGTGACCACCCTTTTTCAAAGAATTTCCCAACGAGATAATTAGCTATGTCCACACACCATGGCTCGTCCACCTTATCCATCTTCATGAGATATTCATCGGGAAAATCATCATGGATAATCGACTCATGAAGGACTTCGAGATTTGGATTCTCGAGTCTAGACAAGTGGTCGGCCGCAAGATTCTCGGCACCCTTCTTATCCCGGATCTCGATATCGAATTCTTGCAAAAGCAAGATCCATCTAAGCAGTCGAGGTTTATCATCCGGCTTGGCGAAAAGGTACTTAAGAGCAGAATGGTCCGTAAAGACTATAGTCTTAGATAAGACTAAGTAAGACCGGAACTTGTCGAACGAAAAGACCACCGCAAGGAGCTCTTTTTCAGTGGTAGTATAATTCAATTGTGCTCCTTGCAAGGTCTTGCTTGCATAATAAATGGGTCGGAAATGTTTCTCGACCCTTTGGCCCAAGACAGAGCCAACAGCGAAATCGGATGCATCACACATAAGCTCGAACGAAAGGGACCAATTCGGAGCAATTATGATGGGTGCATTGATGATTTTCTCCTTAAGAAGTTCGAATACCTTTTGGCACTCTTCGAAGAAGTTTCACGGTGTGTCCTTTTCGAGGAGTTTGTTCATCGGATTAGCGATTTTGGAAAAATCCTTTATGAACCACCGGTAAAAATCGGCGTGTCCGAGAAAACTCCGAACACCCTTAACATCGGTGGGAGGTGGAAGGTTCTTAATAGCCGTTACCTTTGCGGGATCCACCTCAATACCGTTCCTAGAAATCTTGTGCCCGAGGATGATGCCCCTTTGTACCATTAAATGGCACTTTTCCCAGTTAAGCACAAGATTAGATTTCTCACAACTTAACAACATCCGCTCTAAATTAAGAAGGCATGAATCGAAAGTGTCACCGAAGACCGAAAAATCAACCATGAACACCTCCATGCAATCTTCTATCATATCATGGAATATGGCCATCATGCACCTTTGAAAAGTGGCCGGAGCGTTACAAAGGCCAAAGGGCATGCGACGGTATGTGTGACAACCCGGAAATTTTTGACCAAATTTAAACTTTATCTTTAAATTATTTAACGTTTCCGACGCGATAAGCAAAGTCTATGAAGTTGAATCTCAAAATTTTAGAACTGTTTCATTACATTTGACTACTCTCGACGATTCATGAACAATTATATGTATGTATGTATATATATATATATATATATATATATATATATATATATATATATATATATATATATATATATATATATATACAAGTAAAAACAACTTTCCTACAGTAAAATACTATTTGCTACAGTAAAATAACTTTGCTACAGTAAAACACTATTTGCTACAGTAAACACTATTTGATGTCGACGAACTAGCAAACAAAAACGGATAAGGCGGCCATGCGATCGCATGGCAAAAACACTGAAAACTCATGCGATCGCATGGGGTACTGTTGCAGGCCACATACTATAAAACGCGAATTCTGGTTCCAGTGTACATCGATCTCTTTCTCTATTATATTTATATTATTATTATTATTATTATTATTATTATTATTATTATTATTATTATTATTATTATTATTATTATTATTATTATTATTATTATTATTATTATTATTATTAAGATTAATATTATTATTAATCTTATTATTATTAATATTATTAATTAGTATTATACATTAAATACTACGACGAGGTCTTGAGCGTGTCACTTTCAAAATGGTTTTCAAGCGGGATAGAGCTAAGAAAATTATGGGTAATGTTCGGGGGTATATTTATGAATCAAACCTAGTGTTTATCATCTTCGTTACTTCTACGTACTATCCTACAATATTGAATCTCAATATTGATACGTAAGCACTCATATTTTATCTTTTATATATTAATTGTGTATCCATGTCTAGTGCTCGAGTATATATATTTATACATACATGTATGCTAAATTTTGTCGTTAAATAGTTTATAATAGATCACGAATTAAATACATATATTACTGATAAAAGGTATATGATATACATGTTTTTGGAAAGCTGGTGAAAAATCAATAACTTTTCATTTAGATATCGAATAGTTACGATGAACGGATTAAAAGATATGATCAACTGAATTATAATTGACGTTAATTGGAATTGCTTTTGAATCTGCAATTAATATTTAAACAACTTGTTTTTAAGATTGATAAATTGGATTTTTGATTATTACCAATTGAGTAAATGAATCCTTATATAAGGTACGTCTCGTTTTGTTGAACTATTGTCAAAATTGACTTTTTGAAACGACTTTGGATAACTTTTGTATGTCGATCTTGAGCATTAGGATTGTGATACACTATGACCTGACCTAGCTTGATAAACATTTATTGACCAACATATGTTCTCTAGGTTGAGATCTACGGTTATTTGGTAATCCGAGTTTCGGTCACATTTTGGTGAACGACTTTATATGCTGCTATGGTGAGTTTCATTTGCTCCCTTTTTAATAGCTTTTGCAATATATATTTTTGGCCTGAGAATACATGCATTTTATTTTAAACACAATGGATACAAGTACATACTAAATTCTACACTGAGTTTGAACCGAAAATCCCTTAGCTTTGGTAACTAGTAACTGCCAGTTATAAGAACTGGTGGGCGCGAGTAGTAGTATATGGATCCATAGGGCTTGATATCCCCGTCCGAGCTAGATTGCTAGCCTTTTAACGGACGTATGCTATTTGAGAAGCGTACACGTTGGTTTGCGTGTATTATTAAGATGATTATACAAAGGGTACAGATTATATATACGTTAAGTTTAGTTACCAGGGTGAAATGTCCCGTTCTTATTGATTAAAAACGTTCCATATTAATTGATTTCGTTGCGAGGTTTTGACCTCTATATGAGACGTTTTTCAAAGACTGCATTCATTTTAAAACAAACCATAACCTTTATTTCATCAATAAAGGTTTAAAAAGCTTTACGTAGATTATCAAATAATGATAATCTAAAATATCCTGTTTACACACGACTATTACATAATGGTTTACAATACAAATATGTTACAACGAAATAAGTTTCTTGAATGCAGTTTTTACACAATATCATACAAGCATGGACTCCAAATCTTGTCCTTATTTAAGTATGCGACAGCGGAAGCTCTTAATAATCACCTGAGAATAAACATGCTTAAAACATCAACAAAAAATGTTGGTGAGTTATAGGTTTAACCTATATATATATCAAATCGTAACAATAGACCACAAGATTTCATATTTCAATATACATCCCATACATAGAGATAAAAATCATTCATATGGTGAACACCTGGTAACCGACATTAACAAGATGCATATATAAGAATATCCCCATCATTCCGGGACACCCTTCGGATATGATATAAATTTCGAAGTACTAAAGCATCTGGTACTTTGGATGAGATTTATTAGGCCCAATAGATCTGTCTTTAGGATTCGCGTCAATTAGGGTGTCTGTTCCCTAATTCTTAGATTACCAGACTTAATAAAAAGGGGCATATTCGATTTTGATAATTCAACCATAGAATGTAGTTTCACGTACTTGTGTCTATTTTCTAAATCATTTATAAAACCTGCATGTATTCTCATCCCAAAAATATTAGATTTTAAAAGTGGGACTATAACTCACTTTCACAGATTTTTACTTCGTTGGGAAGTAAGACTTGGCCACTGGTCGATTCACGAACCTATAACAAATATGTACATATATATCAAAGTATGTTTAAAATATATTTACAACACTTTTAATACATTTTGATGTTTTAAGTTTATTAAGTCAGCTGTCCTCGTTAGTAACCTACAACTAGTTGTCCACAGTTAGATGTACAGAAATAAATCGATATATATTAACTTGAATCAATCCACGATCCAATGTATACACGTCTCAGGCTAGATCACAACTCAAAGTATATATATTTTTGGAATCAACCTCAACCCTGTATAGCTAACTCCAACATTACTGCATATAGAGTGTTTATGGTTGTTCCAAATAATATATATACATGGGTCGATATGATATGTCAAAACATTTGCATACGTGTCTATGGTATCCCAAGATTACATAATATATTAGAATACATGTATAATACAATATAAGTTAGCTAGGATATGATTTGTATAGAATTGTTAATATTTCCCGTAGCTACAAAAATAAAAAATATCCAATCTTGTTTTACCCATAACTTCTTCATTTTAAATCCGTTTTGAGTGAATCAAATTGCTATGGTTTCATATTGAACTCTATTTTATGAATTTAAACAGAAAAGTATAGGTTTATTGTCGAAAATATAAGTTACAAGTCATTTTTGTAAGAGGTAGTCATTACAGTCGAAAGAACGACGTCTTGATGACCATTTTGAAAAACATACTTCCACTTTGAGTTTAACCATGATTTTTGGATATAGTTTCATGTTCATAAGAAAAATCATTTTCCCAGAAGAACAACTTTTAAATCAAAGTTTATCATAGTTTTTAATTATCAAACCCAAAACAGCCCGCGGTGTTACTACGACGGCGTATGTCCAGTTTTCGGTGTTTTTTGTGTTTCCAGGTTTTAAATCATTAAGTTAGTATATCATATAGATATAGAACATGTGTTTAGTTGATTTTAAAAGTCAAGTTAGAAGGATTAACTTTTGTTTGCGAATAAGTTTAGAATTAACTAAACTATGTTCTAGTGATTTCAAGTTTAAACCTTCGAATAAGATAGCTTTATATGTATGAATCGAATGATGTTATGAACATAATTACTACCTCAAGTTTTGTGGATAAACCTACTGGAAAAGAGACAAATGGATCTAGCTTCAAAGGATCTTGGATGGCTTGAAAGTTCTTGAAGTAGAATCATGACACGAAAACAAGTTCAAGTAAGATTTCCACTCGAAATAAGATTGTTATAGTTATAGAAATTGAATCAAAGTTTGAATATGAGTATTACCTTATATTAGAAAGATATCTTACTGTAAATAATAAAGATTTCTTGAGGTTGGATGATCACTCTACAAGATTGGAAGTAAGCTAGCAGACTTGGAAGTATTCTTGATTTTATGAAACTAGAACTTGTAGAATTTATAAAGAACACTTAGAACTTGAAGATAGAAATTGAGAGAGATCAATTAGATGAAGAAAATTGAAGAATGAAAGTGTTTGTAGGTGTTTTTGGTCGTTGGTGTATGGATTAGATATAAAGGATATGTAATTTTGTTTTCATGTAAATAAGTCATGAATGATTACTCATATTTTTGTAATTTTATGAGATATTTCAAGCTAGTTGCCAAATGATGGTTCCCACATGTGTTAGGTGACTCACATGGGCTGATAAGAGCTGATCATTAGAGTGTATATACCAATAGTACATACATCTAAAAGCTATGTATTGTACGAGTACGAATACGGGTGCATACGAGTAGAATTGTTGATGAAACTGAACGAGGATGTAATTGTAAGCATTTTTGTTAAGTAGAAGTATTTTGATAAGTGTCTTGAAGTCTTTCAAAAGTGTAGGAATACATATTAAAACACTACATGTATATACATTTTAACTGAGTCGTTAAGTCATCGTTAGTCGTTACATGTAAGTGTTGTTTTGAAACCTTTAGGTTAACGATCTTGTTAATGTTGTTAACCCAATGTTTATAATATCAAATGAGATTTTAAATTATTATATTATCATGATATTATGATGTACGAATATCTCTTAATATGATATATATACATTAAATGTCGTTACAACGATAATCGTTACATATATGTCTCGTTTCAAAATCATTAAGTTAGTAGTCTTGTTTTTACATATGTAGTTCATTGTTAATATACTTAATGATATGTTTACTTATCATAATATCATGTTAACTATATATATAACCATATATATGTCATCCTATAGTTTTTACAAGTTTTAACGTTCGTGAATCACCGGTCAACTTGGGTGGTCAATTGTCTATATGAAACCTATTTCAATTAATTAAGTCTTAACAAGTTTGATTGCTTAACATGTTGGAAACACTTAATCATGTAAATAAAAATTTCATTTAATATATATATAAACATGGAAAAGTTCGGGTCACTACAGTACCTACCCGTTAAATAAAATTCGTCCCGAAATTTTAAGCAGTTGGAGGTGTTGACGTATCTTCTGGAAATAAATGCGGATATTTCTTCGTCATCTGATCTTCTCGTTCCCAGATGAACTCGGGTCCTCTACGAGCATTCCATCGAACCTTAACAATTGGTATCTTGTTTTGCTTAAGTCTTTTAACCTCACGATCCATTATTTCGACGGGTTCTTCGATGAATTGAAGTTTTTCATTGATTTGGATTTCATCTAACAGAATAGTGAGATCTTCTTTAGCAAAACATTTCTTCAAATTCGAGACGTGGAAAGTGTTATGTACTGTAGTGACCCGAACTTTTCCATGTTTATATATATTAATTGAGATTGATGTTTACATGATTAAATGTTTCCAACATGTTAAGCAATCAAACTTGTTAAGACTTGATTAATTGAAATAGGTTTCATATAGACAATTGACCACCCAAGTTGACCGGTGATTCACGAACGTTAAAACTTGTAAAAAAAAACTATATGATGACATATATATGGTTATATATATAGTTAACATGATATTATGATAAGTAAACATATCATTAATTATATTAACAATGAACTACATATGTAAAAACAAGACTACTAACTTAATGATTTTGAAACGAGACATATATGTAACGTTTATCGTTGTAACGACATTTAATGTATATATATCATATTAAGAGATATTCGTACATCATAATATCATGATAATATAATAATTTAAAATCTCTTTTGTTATTATAAACATTGGGTTAACAACATTTAACAAGATCGTTAACCTAAAGGTTTCAAAACAACACTTACATGTAACGACTAACGATGACTTAACGACTCAGTTAAAATGTATATACATGTAGTGTTTTAATATGTATTTATACACTTTTGAAAGACTTCAATACACTTATCAAAATACTTCTACTTAACAAAAATGCTTACAATTACATTCTCGTTCAATTTCATCAACAATTCTACTCGTATGCACCCGTATTCGTACTCGTACAATACACAGCTTTTAGATGTATGTACTATTGGTATATACACTCCAATGATCAGCTCTTAGCAGCCCATGTGAGTCACCTAACACATGTGGGAACCATCATTTGGCAACTAGCATGAAATATCTCATAAAATTACAAAAATATGAGTAATCATTCATGACTTATTTACATGAAAACAAAATTACATATCCTTTATATCTAATCCATACACCAACGACCAAAAACACCTACAAACACTTTCATTCTTCAATTTTCTTCATCTAATTGAACTCTCTCAAGTTCTATCTTCAAGTTCTAAGTGTTCATCATAAATTCCAAAAGTTCTAGTTTCATAAAATCAAGAATACTTTCAAGTTTGCTAGCTCACTTCCAATCTTGTAAGGTGATCATCCAACCTCAAGAAATCTTTGTTTCTTACAGTAGGTTATCATTCTAATACAAGGTAATAATCATATTCAAACTTTGGTTCAATTTCTATAACTATAACAATCTTATTTCAAGTGATGATCTTACTTGAACTTGTTTTCGTGTCATGATTCTGCTTCAAGAACTTCGAGCCATCCAAGGATCCGTTGAAGCTAGATCCATTTTTCTCTTTTCCAGTAGGTTCATCCAAGGAACTTAAGGTAGTAATGATGTTCATAACATCATTCGATTCATACATATAAAGCTATCTTATTCGAAGGTTTAAACTTGTAATCACTAGAACATAGTTTAGTTAATTCTAAACTTGTTCGCAAACAAAAGTTAATCCTTCTAACTTGACTTTTAAAATCAACTAAACACATGTTCTATATCTATATGATATGCTAACTTAATGATTTAAAACCTGGAAACACGAAAAACACCGTAAAACCGGATTTACGCCGTCGTAGTAACACCGCGGGCTGTTTTGGGTTAGTTAATTAAAAACTATGATAAACTTTGATTTAAAAGTTGTTATTCTGAGAAAATGATTTTTATTATGAACATGAAACTATATCCAAAAATTATGGTTAAACTCAAAGTGGAAGTATGTTTTCTAAAATGGTCATCTAGACGTCGTTCTTTAGACTGAAATGACTACCTTTACAAAAACGACTTGTAACTTATTTTTCCGACTAGAAACCTATACTTTTTTTGTTTAGATTCATAAAATAGAGTTCAATATGAAACCATAGCAATTTGATTCACTCAAAACGGATTTAAAATGAAGAAGTTATGGGTAAAACAAGATTGGATAATTTTTCTCATTTTAGCTACGTGAAAATTGGTAACAAATCTATTCCAACCATAACTTAATCAACTTGTATTATATATTATGTAATCTTGAGATACCATAGACACGTATACAATGTTTCGACCTATCATGTCGACACATCTATATATATTTCGGAACAACCATAGACACTCTATATGTGAATGTTGGAGTTAGCTATACAGGGTTGAGGTTGATTCCAAAATATATATAGTTTGAGTTGTGATCAATACTGAGATACGTATACACTGGGTCGTGGATTGATTCAAGATAATATTTATCGATTTATTTCTGTACATCTAACTGTGGACAACTAGTTATAGGTTACTAACGAGGACAGCTGACTTAATAAACTTAAAACATCAAAATATATTAAAAGTGTTGTAAATATATTTTGAACATACTTTGATATATATGTATATATTGTTATAGGTTCGTGAATCAACCAGTGGCCAAGTCTTACTTCCCGACGAAGTAAAAATCTGTGAAAGTGAGTTTCATTTGCTCCCTTTTACTCTTTACATTTTTGGGCTGAGAATACATGCAAATGCTTTAATAACTGTTTTACAATATTTATATGCGTGAGTTTCATTTGCCTTTTTACCCTTTATATTTTTGGGCTGAGAATACATGCGCAATTTTTATAAATGTTTTTCGAAATAGACACAAGTAATCGAAACTACATTATATGGTTGAATTATCGAAATCGAATATGCCCCTTTTTATTAAAGTCTGGTAATCTAAGAATTAGGGAACAGACACCCTAATTGACGCGAATCCTAAAGATAGATCTATTGGGCCTAACAAACCCCATCCAAAGTACCGGATGCTTTAGTACTTCGAAATTTATATCATATCCGAAGGGTGTCCCGGAATGATGGGGATATTCTTATATATGCATCTTGTTATTGTCGGTTACCAGGTGTTCACCATATGAATGATTTTTATCTCTATGTATGGGATGTGTATTGAAATATGAAATCTTGTGGTCTATTGTTACGATTTGATATATATAGGTTAAACCTATAACTCACCAACATTTTTGTTGACGTTTTAAGCATGTTTATTCTCAGGTGATTATTAAGAGCTTCCGCTATCGCATACTTAAATAAGGACAAGATTTGGAGTCCATGCTTGTATGATATTGTGTAAAAACTGCATTCAAGAAACTTATTTTGTTGTAACATATTTGTATTGTAAACCATTATGTAATGGTCGTGTGTAAATAGGATATTTTAGATTATCATTATTTGATAATCTACGTAAAGCTTTTTAAACCTTTATTGATGAAATAAAGGTTATGGTTTGTTTAAAAATGAATGCAGTCTTTGAAAAACGTCTCATATAGAGGTCAAAACCTCGCAACGAAATCAATTAATATGGAACGTTTTTAATCAATAAGAACGGGACATTTCAGTTGGTATCAGAGCGTTGGTCTTAGAGAACCAGAAAATTTGCATTAGTGTGTCTTATCGAGTTTGTTAGGATGCATTAGTGAGTCTGGACTTCGACCGTGTTTTCTTTAAAAATGATTGCTTAACATTTTTGTTGGAAACTATATATTTTTAACATATGAATATTATGTGATATATTAATCTCTTAACGTGTTTGATATTATGTGATAGATGTCTACCTCTAGAACAAGTCCCATTGACTCACCTAATAATAATGAAGAGTCAAATGTAAATTGGAATGATTTGTGGACTGATTCACAAGTTCCCGAAGAGGAACCGGAAGAAGAGTCGGAACCGGAAGAAGAATCGGAACCGGAAGAAGAATCGGAACCGGATGAAGAAATAGAACCGGTGGGGGAAATAATAAAACGGTTAAGTAAAAGAAAATCCTCAACCAACCGACCAAAGTTAATTATGGTCAATGGTGTTTCCGCCAAGGAAGCAAAATATTGGGAGGATTACCAATTCTCCGATGAACCGGATTCCGACGAGAATTCCGATGATGTTATAGAAATTACCCCAACTGAATTTAAAAAGGCAAAAGAAAATAATAAGGGAAAGGGCATAAAAATAGAGAAATCTAATTCCAACCCCGATGAACTTTATATGTATCGTCAACCCCCGAAGTCCTTAAGTTGTAACAATGACCCGGGAACCTCTAAACCACCAGGTTTTTCTAAACCAATGTGGACAACGACGGCTCGTATTAGGGGAACATCATATATCCCTAGAAACTTGGCAAAACGAACCAAAACCGAAGAAGAAGAAGAAACGAGCGAGTCAGAATAAGATAGTTGTATTCGTGTGGTGTAATATATGGAATATAGTGTTCTTATGCTTTATGATATATGTAAAAATTGCTTGTATTAATAAGTATTTTTTTTATGAATCTAACTCTTGTCTATTTTACAGTTTAAAAACACAAAATGGATAGACAACCCAATATTTTAAGAGACCTACCCGGAGACATGATTGATGAAATCTTGTCTAGAGTCGGCCAGAATTCTTCGGCACAACTATTTAAGGCGAGATCAGTTTGTAAGACATTCGAAGAACGTTCCAAGAATGTCTTGGTTTATAAGAGACTTTCGTTTGAAAGATGGGGGATATCACATTGGGAAACCCATAAGTTACGATGTGTTTACTTTGACGCATATATTGCGGGGAACCCAAATGCTATTTTACGCAACGGGTTAAGAAATTATTTTGACTCAATATATCCGAATATTGGACTTCGTGATTTAGAAAAAGCGGCTAACATGCAACATAAAGAAGCATGTTATGCTTACGGATTAGTAATGTTCGCTTCTCACCAAAGTGAGAACAAGAACATCGGGCTACAACTATTAAACAAAACGTTTCCACAAGTGACGGAGTCGGTAATTGGGGTAAGAAATGAGGTTTTTAGATTATTACGGGACTGTTGGACATTACGTAACCCTCGTCCCTTTGATGACGTTACAACACGCTGTCTTATCAACGGCCATAACGGTTATGTTGCACAAGACCAAGGATGGGAAATAGTCCTAGTAAAACCAGAATGCATGACTTGTTTCTGGACGTATGAATTACGTGTCTTTATTGCCTTTGCCGAACGACTTGTGTACTAGCTAGAATTGTCTTCACAACTATCTTGTATCAAAGTTATTGTGTGCTATATTTCATGCTTTATGTAAAATAAGCGGTATTGTAAGTTTGTAAAATATTGTATAAAAGTTTGAACGCGAAATATTATTACAATCAGTTTTTCATATAGAATTGTAGTAGTTGAATTGTATATTAGCTACTAAGTATGAACTTAACGGGTAGGTACTACCCGAATTTAAACTTATAAAACGCTAATATGAAGAAAAAGCTTTTATAAATGAGTTCATATTATGCTACGAAATACTATTAACTACTCTTAATATTCTGTATGATTAACTTGTTCCATTTAACTATTTTGAAGGAAATGGCACCGACTACTCGACACACCGTGAATATGAATGAAGAGGAATTCCGTACTTTTCTAGCTTCAAACATAGCCGCAGTACAGGCTGCGCTACATACCAATAATAACCTTGGATCTAGCAGTACAGGAAATCGTGTAGGATGCACCTACAAAGAATTCACTGCCTGCAAACCTTTGGAATTTGATGGAACCGAAGGACCGATCGGATTGAAACGGTGGACCGAGAAGGTTGAATCGGTGTTTGCCATAAGTAAGTGTACTGAAGAGGACAAAGTGAAGTACGCTACGCATACCTTCACAGGTTCTGCGTTAACATGGTGGAATACCTATCTAGAGCAAGTGGGACAAGATGATGCGTACGCACTACCGTGGTCAGCATTCAAGCACTTGATGAACGAGAAGTACCGTCCCAGAACCGAGGTCAATAAGCTCAAGACAGAACTTAGAGGGTTACGAACCCAAGGATTTGATATTACCACGTACGAAAGACGATTCACAGAATTGTGCCTATTGTGTCCGGGAGCATTCGAAGATGAGGAAGAGAAGATCGACGCGTTTGTGAAAGGATTACCGGAAAGAATCCAAGAAGATATAAGTTCACACGAGCCCGCCTCCATACAACAGGCATGTAGAATGGCTCACAAACTAGTGAACCAGATTGAAGAAAGAATTAAAGAACAGACTGCTGAAGAGGCCAATGTGAAGCAAGTCAAAAGAAAGTGGGAGGAAAACGGTGATAAGAATCACCAATACAACAACAACAGCAATTACAACAATAATCGCAACAATTATCCCAACAATCGCAACATCAATCGCAACTACAACAAACGGCCCAACAACAACAACAACAACAACAACAACAACAGCAACTACAACAATCATCCCAACAACAATAATAACCGCAACAACAACAACAATCAGAAGCAACTATGCCAAAGGTGTGAAAAGAATCACTCGGGGTTCTGCACCAAATTTTGCAACAAGTGTAAAAGAAATGGTCATAGCGCGGCGAAGTGTGAGGTCTACGGACCAGGGGTTAATAGAACGAAAGGAACAAATGGTGTCGGAACGAGTAATGGCGGAGCAAGTAGTGTCGGAGCAAGTTATGCCAATGTAGTTTGTTATAAATGTGGAAAACCAGGCCACATTATTAGAAATTGCCCGAACCAGGAGAACACGAATGGACAAGGCCGTGGAAGAGTTTTCAATATTAATGCGGTAGAGGCACAGGAAGACCCGGAGCTTGTTACGGGTACGTTTCTTATTGACAATAAATCTGCTTACGTTTTATTTGATTCGGGTGCGGATAGAAGCTATATGAGTAGAGATTTTTGTGCTAAATTAAGTTGTCCATTGACGCCTTTGGATAGTAAATTTTTACTCGAATTAGCAAATGGTAAATTAATTTCAGCAGATAATATATGTCGGAATCGAGAAATTAAACTGGTTAGCGAAACATTTAAGATTGATTTGATACCAGTAGAGTTAGGGAGTTTTGATGTGATAATCGGTATGGACTGGTTGAAAGAAGTGAAAGCGGAGATCGTTTGTTACAAAAATGCAATTCGCATTATACGAGAAAAAGGAAAACCCTTAATGGTGTACGGAGAAAAGGGCAACACGAAGCTACATCTTATTAGTAATTTGAAGGCACAAAAACTAATAAGAAAAGGTTGCTATGCTGTTTTAGCACACGTCGAGAAAGTACAAACTGAAGAAAAGAGCATCAATGATGTTCCCATTGCAAAAGAATTTCCCGATGTATTTCCGAAAGAATTACCGGGATTACCCCCACATCGATCCGTTGAATTTCAAATAGATCTTGTACCAGGAGCTGCACCAATAGCTCGTGCTCCTTACAGACTCGCACCCAGCGAGATGAAAGAACTGCAAAGCCAATTACAAGAACTTTTAGAGCGTGGTTTCATTCGACCAAGCACATCACCGTGGGGAGCTCCTGTTTTGTTTGTCAAGAAGAAAGATGGTACATTCAGGTTGTGTATCGACTACCGAGAGTTGAACAAACTTACCATCAAGAACCGCTACCCACTACCGAGAATCGACGACTTATTTGATCAACTACAAGGCTCGTCTGTTTATTCAAAGATTGACTTACGTTCCGGGTATCATCAAATGCGGGTGAAAGAAGATGATATTCCAAAGACTGCTTTCAGAACACGTTACGGTCATTACGAGTTTATGGTCATGCCGTTTGGTTTAACTAATGCACCAGCTGTGTTCATGGACCTTATGAATCGAGTGTGTGGACCATACCTTGACAAGTTTGTCATTGTTTTCATTGATGACATACTTATTTACTCAAAGAATGACCAAGAACACGGTGAACATTTGAGAAAGGTGTTAGAAGTATTGAGGAAGGAAGAATTGTACGCTAAGTTTTCAAAGTGTGCATTTTGGTTGGAAGAAGTTCAATTCCTCGGTCACATAGTGAACAAAGAAGGTATTAAGGTGGATCCGGCAAAGATAGAAACTGTTGAAAAGTGGGAAACCCCGAAAACTCCGAAACACATACGCCAATTTTTAGGACTAGCTGGTTACTACAGAAGGTTCATCCAAGACTTTTCCAGAATAGCAAAACCCTTGACTGCATTAACGCATAAAGGGAAGAAATTTGAATGGAATGATGAACAAGAGAAAGCGTTTCAGTTATTGAAGAAAAAGCTAACTACGGCACCTATATTGTCATTGCCTGAAGGGAATGATGATTTTGTGATTTATTGTGACGCATCAAAGCAAGGTCTCGGTTGTGTATTAATGCAACGAACGAAGGTGATTGCTTATGCGTCTAGACAATTGAAGATTCACGAACAAAATTATACGACGCATGATTTGGAATTAGGCGCGGTTGTATTTGCATTAAAGACTTGGAGGCACTACTTATATGGGGTCAAAAGTATTATATATACCGACCACAAAAGTCTTCAACACATATTTAATCAGAAACAACTGAATATGAGGCAGCGTAGGTGGATTGAATTATTGAATGATTACGATTTTGAGATTCGTTACCACCCGGGGAAGGCAAATGTGGTAGCCGATGCCTTGAGCAGGAAGGATAGAGAACCCATTCGAGTAAAATCTATGAATATAATGATTCATAATAACCTTACTACTCAAATAAAGGAGGCGCAACAAGGAGTTTTAAAAGAGGGAAATTTAAAGGATGAAATACCCAAAGGATCGGAGAAGCATCTTAATATTCAGGAAGACGGAACCCGGTATAGGGCTGAAAGGATTTGGGTACCAAAATTTGGAGATATGAGAGAAATGGTACTTAGAGAAGCTCATAAAACCAGATACTCAATACATCCTGGAACGGGGAAGATGTACAAGGATCTCAGGAAATATTTTTGGTGGCCGGGTATGAAAGCCGATGTTGCTAAATACGTAGGAGAATGTTTGACGTGTTCTAAGGTCAAAGCTGAGCATCAGAAACCATCAGGTCTACTTCAACAACCCGAAATCCCGGAATGGAAATGGGAAAACATTACCATGGATTTCATCACTAAATTGCCAAGGACTGCAAGTGGTTTTGATACTATTTGGGTAATAGTTGATCGTCTCACCAAATCAGCACACTTCCTACCAATAAGAGAAGATGACAAGATGGAGAAGTTAGCACGACTGTATTTGAAGGAAGTCGTCTCCAGACATGGAATACCAATCTCTATTATCTCTGATAGGGATGGCAGATTTATTTCAAGATTCTGGCAGACATTACAGCAAGCATTAGGAACTCGTCTAGACATGAGTACTGCCTATCATCCACAAACTGATGGGCAGAGCGAAAGGACGATACAAACGCTTGAAGACATGCTACGATCATGTGTTATTGATTTCGGAAACAGTTGGGATCGACATCTACCGTTAGCAGAATTTTCCTACAACAACAGCTACCATTCAAGCATTGAGATGGCGCCGTTTGAAGCACTTTATGGTAGAAAGTGCAGGTCTCCGATTTGTTGGAGTGAGGTGGGGGATAGACAGATTACGGGTCCGGAGATTATACAAGAAACTACCGAGAAGATCATCCAAATTCAACAACGGTTGAAAACCGCCCAAAGTCGACAAAAGAGCTACGCTGACATTAAAAGAAAAGATATAGAATTTGAAATTGGAGAGATGGTCATGCTTAAAGTTTCACCTTGGAAAGGTGTTGTTCGATTTGGTAAACGAGGGAAATTAAATCCAAGGTATATTGGACCATTCAAGATTATTGATCGTGTCGGACCAGTAGCTTACCGACTTGAGTTACCTCAACAACTCGCGACTGTACATAACACTTTCCACGTCTCGAATTTGAAGAAATGTTTTGCTAAAGAAGATCTCACTATTCCGTTAGATGAAATCCAAATCAACGAAAAACTCCAATTCATCGAAGAACCCGTCGAAATAATGGATCGTGAGGTTAAAAGACTTAAGCAAAACAAGATACCAATTGTTAAGGTTCGATGGAATGCTCGTAGAGGACCCGAGTTCACCTGGGAGCGTGAAGATCAGATGAAGAAGAAATACCCGCATCTATTTCCAGAAGATTCGTCAACACCTTCAACAGCTTAAAATTTCGGGACGAAATTTATTTAACGGGTAGGTACTGTAGTGACCCGAACTTTTCCATGTTTATATATATTAATTGAGATTGATGTTTACATGATTAAATGTTTCCAACATGTTAAGCAATCAAACTTGTTAAGACTTGATTAATTGAAATAGGTTTCATATAGACAATTGACCACCCAAGTTGACCGGTGATTCACGAACGTTAAAACTTGTAAAAAAAACTATATGATGACATATATATGGTTATATATATAGTTAACATGATATTATGATAAGTAAACATATCATTAATTATATTAACAATGAACTACATATGTAAAAACAAGACTACTAACTTAATGATTTTGAAACGAGACATATATGTAACGTTTATCGTTGTAACGACATTTAATGTATATATATCATATTAAGAGATATTCGTACATCATAATATCATGATAATATAATAATTTAAAATCTCTTTTGTTATTATAAACATTGGGTTAACAACATTTAACAAGATCGTTAACCTAAAGGTTTCAAAACAACACTTACATGTAACGACTAACGATGACTTAACGACTCAGTTAAAATGTATATACATGTAGTGTTTTAATATGTATTTATACACTTTTGAAAGACTTCAATACACTTATCAAAATACTTCTACTTAACAAAAATGCTTACAATTACATTCTCGTTCAATTTCATCAACAATTCTACTCGTATGCACCCGTATTCGTACTCGTACAATACACAGCTTTTAGATGTATGTACTATTGGTATATACACTCCAATGATCAGCTCTTAGCAGCCCATGTGAGTCACCTAACACATGTGGGAACCATCATTTGGCAACTAGCATGAAATATCTCATAAAATTACAAAAATATGAGTAATCATTCATGACTTATTTACATGAAAACAAAATTACATATCCTTTATATCTAATCCATACACCAACGACCAAAAACACCTACAAACACTTTCATTCTTCAATTTTCTTCATCTAATTGAACTCTCTCAAGTTCTATCTTCAAGTTCTAAGTGTTCTTCATAAATTCCAAAAGTTCTAGTTTCATAAAATCAAGAATACTTTCAAGTTTGCTAGCTCACTTCCAATCTTGTAAGGTGATCATCCAACCTCAAGAAATCTTTGTTTCTTACAGTAGGTTATCATTCTAATACAAGGTAATAATCATATTCAAACTTTGGTTCAATTTCTATAACTATAACAATCTTATTTCAAGTGATGATCTTACTTGAACTTGTTTTCGTGTCATGATTCTGCTTCAAGAACTTCGAGCCATCCAAGGATCCGTTGAAGCTAGATCCATTTTTCTCTTTTCCAGTAGGTTCATCCAAGGAACTTAAGGTAGTAATGATGTTCATAACATCATTCGATTCATACATATAAAGCTATCTTATTCGAAGGTTTAAACTTGTAATCACTAGAACATAGTTTAGTTAATTCTAAACTTGTTCGCAAACAAAAGTTAATCCTTCTAACTTGACTTTTAAAATCAACTAAACACATGTTCTATATCTATATGATATGCTAACTTAATGATTTAAAACCTGGAAACACGAAAAACACCGTAAAACCGGATTTACGCCGTCGTAGTAACACCGCGGGCTGTTTTGGGTTAGTTAATTAAAAACTATGATAAACTTTGATTTAAAAGTTGTTATTCTGAGAAAATGATTTTTATTATGAACATGAAACTATATCCAAAAATTATGGTTAAACTCAAAGTGGAAGTATGTTTTCTAAAATGGTCATCTAGACGTCGTTCTTTAGACTGAAATGACTACCTTTACAAAAACGACTTGTAACTTATTTTTCCGACTAGAAACCTATACTTTTTTTGTTTAGATTCATAAAATAGAGTTCAATATGAAACCATAGCAATTTGATTCACTCAAAACGGATTTAAAATGAAGAAGTTATGGGTAAAACAAGATTGGATAATTTTTCTCATTTTAGCTACGTGAAAATTGGTAACAAATCTATTCCAACCATAACTTAATCAACTTGTATTATATATTATGTAATCTTGAGATACCATAGACACGTATACAATGTTTCGACCTATCATGTCGACACATCTATATATATTTCGGAACAACCATAGACACTCTATATGTGAATGTTGGAGTTAGCTATACAGGGTTGAGGTTGATTCCAAAATATATATAGTTTGAGTTGTGATCAATACTGAGATACGTATACACTGGGTCGTGGATTGATTCAAGATAATATTTATCGATTTATTTCTGTACATCTAACTGTGGACAACTAGTTATAGGTTACTAACGAGGACAGCTGACTTAATAAACTTAAAACATCAAAATATATTAAAAGTGTTGTAAATATATTTTGAACATACTTTGATATATATGTATATATTGTTATAGGTTCGTGAATCAACCAGTGGCCAAGTCTTACTTCCCGACGAAGTAAAAATCTGTGAAAGTGAGTTTCATTTGCTCCCTTTTACTCTTTACATTTTTGGGCTGAGAATACATGCAAATGCTTTAATAACTGTTTTACAATATTTATATGCGTGAGTTTCATTTGCCTTTTTACCCTTTATATTTTTGGGCTGAGAATACATGCGCAATTTTTATAAATGTTTTTCGAAATAGACACAAGTAATCGAAACTACATTATATGGTTGAATTATCGAAATCGAATATGCCCCTTTTTATTAAAGTCTGGTAATCTAAGAATTAGGGAACAGACACCCTAATTGACGCGAATCCTAAAGATAGATCTATTGGGCCTAACAAACCCCATCCAAAGTACCGGATGCTTTAGTACTTCGAAATTTATATCATATCCGAAGGGTGTCCCGGAATGATGGGGATATTCTTATATATGCATCTTGTTATTGTCGGTTACCAGGTGTTCACCATATGAATGATTTTTATCTCTATGTATGGGATGTGTATTGAAATATGAAATCTTGTGGTCTAATGTTACGATTTGATATATATAGGTTAAACCTATAACTCACCAACATTTTTGTTGACGTTTTAAGCATGTTTATTCTCAGGTGATTATTAAGAGCTTCCGCTATCGCATACTTAAATAAGGACAAGATTTGGAGTCCATGCTTGTATGATATTGTGTAAAAACTGCATTCAAGAAACTTATTTTGTTGTAACATATTTGTATTGTAAACCATTATGTAATGGTCGTGTGTAAATAGGATATTTTAGATTATCATTATTTGATAATCTACGTAAAGCTTTTTAAACCTTTATTGATGAAATAAAGGTTATGGTTTGTTTAAAAATGAATGCAGTCTTTGAAAAACGTCTCATATAGAGGTCAAAACCTCGCAACGAAATCAATTAATATGGAACGTTTTTAATCAATAAGAACGGGACATTTCATGTACAACCGCGAGTTGTTGAGGTAACTCAAGTCGGTAAGCTACTGGTCAGATACGATCAATAATCTTGAATGGTCCGATATACCTTGGATTTAATTTCCCTCGTTTACCAAATCGAACAATGCCTTTCCAAGGTGCAACTTTAAGCATGACCATCTCTCCAATTTCAAATTCTATATCTTTTCTTTTAATGTTAGCGTAGCACTTTTGTCGACTTTGGGCGGTTTTCAACTGTTGTTGAATTTGGATGATCTTCTCGGTAGTTTCTTGTATTATCTCCGGATCCGTAATCTGTCTATCCCCCACTTCACTCCAATAAATCGGAGACCTGCACTTTCTACCATAAAGTGCTTCAAACGGTGCCATCTCAATGCTTGAATGGTAGCTGTTGTTGTAGGAAAATTCTGCTAATGGTAGATGTCGATCCCAACTGTTTCCGAAATCAATAACACATGCTCGTAGCATGTCTTCAAGCGTTTGTATCGTCCTTTCACTCTGCCCATCAGTTTGTGGATGATAGGCAGTACTCATGTCTAGACGAGTTCCTAATGCTTGCTGTAATGTCTGCCAGAATCTTGAAATAAATCTGCCATCCCTATCAGAGATAATAGAGATTGGTATTCCATGTCTGGAGACGACTTCCTTCAAATACAGTCGTGCTAACTTCTCTATCTTGTCATCTTCTCTTATTGGCACGAAGTGTGCTGATTTGGTGAGACGATCAACTATGACCCAAATAGTATCAAAACCACTTGCAGTCCTTGGCAATTTAGTGATGAAATCCATGGTAATGTTTTCCCATTTCCATTCCGGGATTTCGGGTTGTTGAAGTAGACCAGATGGTTTCTGATGCTCAGCTTTGACCTTAGAACATGTCAAACATTCTCCTACGTATTTAGCAACATCGGCTTTCATACTCGGCTACCTAAAATGTTTCTTGAGATCCTTGTACATCTTCCCAGTTCCAGGATGTATTGAGTATCTGGTTTTATGAGCTTCTCTAAGTACCATTTCTCTCATATCTCCAAATTTTGGTACCCAAATCCTTTCAGCCCTATACCGGGTTCCGTCTTCCCGAATATTAAGATGCTTCTCCGATCCTTTGGGTATTTCATCCTTTAAATTTCTCTCTTTTAAAACTCCTTGTTGCGCCTCCTTTATTTGAGTAGTAAGGTTATTGTGAATCATTATATTCATAGATTTTACTTGAATAGGTTCTTTGTCCTTCCTGCTCAAGGCGTCGGCTACCACATTTGCCTTCTCCGGGTGGTAACGAATCTCAAAGTCGTAATCATTCAACAATTCAATCCACCTACGCTGCCTCATATTCAGTTTTTTCTGATTAAATATGTGTTGAAGACTTTTGTGGTCGGTATATATAATACTTTTGACCCCGTATAAGTAGTGCCTCTAAGTCTTTAATGCAAAAACAACCGCATCTAATTCCAAATCATGCGTCGTATAATTTTGCTCGTGAATCTTCAATTTTCTAGATGCATAAGCAATCACCTTCGTTCGTTGCATTAATACACAACCGAAACCTTGTTTTGATGTGAAATGTCCCGTTCTTATTGATTAAAAACGTTCCATATTAATTGATTTCGTTGCGAGGTTTTGACCTCTATATGAGACGTTTTTCAAAGACTGCATTCATTTTTAAAACAAACCATAACCTTTATTTCATAAATAAAGGTTTAAAAAGCTTTACGTAGATTATCAAATAATGATAATCTAAAATATCCTGTTTACACACGACCATTACATAATGGTTTACAATACAAATATGTTACATTGAAATCAGTTTCTTGAATGCAGTTTTTACACAATATCATACAAACATGGACTCCAAATTTTGTCCTTATTTTAGTATGCAACAGCGGAAGCTCTTAGTATTCACCTGAGAATAAACATGCTTTAAACGTCAACAAAAATGTTGGTTAGTTATAGGTTTAACCTATATATATCAAATCGTAACAATAGACCACAAGATTTCATATTTCAATACACATCCCATACATAGAGATAAAAATCATTCATATGGTGAACACCTGGTAACCGACATTAACAAGATGCATATATAAGAATATCCCCATCATTCCGGGACACCCTTCGGATATGATATAAATTTCGAAGTACTAAAGCATCCGGTACTTTGGATGGGGTTTGTTAGGCCCAATAGATCTATCTTTAGGATTCGCGTCAATTAGGGTGTCTGTTCCCTAATTCTTAGATTACCAGACTTAATAAAAAGGGGCATATTCGATTTCGATAATTCAACCATAGAATGTAGTTTCACGTACTTGTGTCTATTTTGTAAATCATTTATAAAACCTGCATGTATTCTCATCCCAAAAATATTAGATTTTAAAAGTGGGACTATAACTCACTTTCACAGATTTTTACTTCGTCAGGAAGTAAGACTTGGCCACTGGTTGATTCACGAACCTATAACAATATATACATGTGACGCCCCGTACAAAATCATCGTGTACGGTACATCAACAACAGGATCATTACAAGGTCAAACACTATATGCTGTTTGAAAACCGATATGCATTCATAAAAGATAACGTTTTTACAAAAGATGAATAGGAAACATTAACATGAGTACATGATACTAAGGTCATTACAAAGCTATTGTTCTGAAAATAACATAAGTTGCGAATGCAAAGTAAAAATTCTATGCTTGAGACATCTCTAAGTAATGCAGCGGAAGTCTAACACAGCAAGTCTGTAACAGCAAGTCTATACACCGAGACTAGAATAGCAAGGCTAACAGCGGAAGCAACATCGTCTAAGCACCTGAGAATTACATGCTTAAAAAGTCAACACGAATGTTGGTGAGCTATAGTTTGTTTGTATCAGTAATGTAACGTAGGCCACGAGATTTCAGTGCTGCAAACAGCGTATCAAAACAGTATGTTCAAATCAGTATGAATAAGTATATGTATAACCGTGGGCACCCGGTAACTAGACTTAACGTTTATAACCCCCTGAAAGTGCACTTGGCAAGTGCGTATGACTTACGAAGTATTAAACACCCGTTAAATGCTAGCGTGACTAGCCCGAGTGGGGATGTCAAACCCTATGGATCCATATCTAAGATTCGCGTTCACCGGTTCAAAAACCAATGACTAAACGTTACCGTGCTAAAGGGAATGTTTATGCCGTTGTATAACCCACACACATATAAAGTTTAAGTACTCGTGCCTAGTATGTAAAACGTAAAAATCGCATGTATTCTCAGTCTCAAAATAATTAAAGTAAAAAGGGATGCTATAACTCACAGTGATAAAAGCGGTAAAGTCGGTAATGAAAGTACGCAAGTAGTAAGTCGGTCCGAAAGGTCGTCAACCTAAATCAAATATTACTAGGTCAGTAGGTTGTCTTAATAAGTTTTAATAGTGCATAAAATAAGTTTAAGTGTCATCATCATCATCATTCATCATCATAAAAGCTAAGTGAGTTTGACAAGAATAGAGATCAAAACAATAGGCTGACTTAGGTCAGCTGCTACGACCTCTACGTAAATCAAAAAGACGTATGGTCAGTGGATATGGCTCCGTATCTGAGTCCCCTAACAGCTGACCAATTTTCAGGACCTAACTCGTCTTCGTTTGACCGTGGCGACGGTTTAAGTACGAGTAGGTCAGAAATTTATGCATAACGTTAATAGGGTGTAGTGACTCTCGGAGGGCCATAAATCCTAAACCGTAACTCGGATTCAGACGAGGCCTAAACTGAAAATCATCTACTCGAACCGAACTAACTGAAAATCAACTTTCCAGTAGCCCAGGTGGTCTGATCAGATATGAAAATCTGTGGACATGTGCTCCAGTGGGGTTCTTGGTGCTCGATGATCATCACGGTTCTCATCCTTGATGCTTGTAGCTTCAAGTGTACAACTCGTTGATGGTTTAGCATCACTTTTGACCATGATTCACCATCAATACACAATATGTTAAGACCAAGTAAGAATACAACTCATTCATGAGTCTTAGATGGATGATGAACCAAGGTTACATCATATCCTTAGTCTTAACACTAATACAAGTCACAATAACAACTAAAGTTACAAACTTTACATCAATTTAACAAGTATGAACACAATATAAGTCAAAAGAGGTGATGGAACCCTAAGCTAGAGAGCTTGGATCCATTTCACACAAGTTACAAGGTTACAAAGCTAGAAAGCTTGAACCTTTAAGTGTTCTTGAAGATCTTGAAGCATAAAGCTTGGATCTTTAAGATATATGAAGATAACAAACACAAGTTTGAATCTTTTTCACAAAACAACATGATCAAAGCAAAAAGAACTTAGATCTAACAAAAAGATATGAAGATTCAAGCTAGAAAGCTTGCATCTTGATTGTTCTTGAAGATCTTGAAGCATAAAGCTTGGATCTTGAAGATGCATGAAGATTACAAACAAAAGTTTGAATCTTTATCATAAAATAGAAAGATTAAAGTATAAAAGAAGTAGATCTACAAAAGTTATGAAGATTCAAGCTAAAAGCTTGAATCTTCCATGTTCTTGAAAGATTCATGCTTGAATCAACAAGATATAAGTAAGATCAAAGCTAAAAGGAACT